>NW_006399768.1:4478515-4480506 GCF_000299155.1 Elephantulus edwardii | reverse complement strand
CAGCCAATTCTTCTTGAACAGTGACTGTGTGTTCCCTTTCAGGGGTAAGAAGCTGTACTGCAATACCAAATTGCAGTTCAAATCTACCAGCTACTCTGCAGAAGAAAGACAAATAATCCTTCTGGTGTGATTGACTGCCTTTGAAAACCTGCTGAAGGGTCAGCCATGGGTCAGTTCTGACTCTAGACTATAGTATAGCACAGATGTAATTTACACATGGACAGGAAAACCAAAAAATTTATGTGACTCACTTAAATATTCACTTTAGTGTAGCAGTCTAGAACCCAAAATATTCCCAAGGTATGCCTGTGCTGTCCAAATAAATGATTTCATTTAAACCTTTCCTGCAACCCACATTATTCTTGAACTCTGCATTGTAGCAGTATGGCCTCTTAGACATGAGAAAATAGGCTTCTTTTTGGCAAAGAATATCTTGTACCCTTCTAAGTTGCTAAAGTGTCTAATAAACTCAGGTCCCTAGACCACCAGAGCTTCCTATAAATGTCCCTAAATTGAACAAATAAGGAACTCCAGTGGCTTTGGTGGTCTAGTGGCAAGAAGCAGCACTGAAATCCCAAAGGCATGTGGTTTGAGGCCAACTGCCGCTCTGCGGGAGAAGGGTGGGCAAGCTCCTCTTGTGCAATTAACTGCTTCTGAAAACCCACCAGCGGGCCAGCTGTTATGGATTAGTTCCAACTCTATGGTAGACAACAACAACACATTGAACAAATGGTTTTTGCTTAACTGTGTCCAAAAGGCGGGTGGTTTAAATTCACCCAATCTTACTACAGAACACAAGTTCTAGAAATCTGCTTCTGTAAACTTTAGAGTCTAGAAAACTCTAGTGAACCTTTCCACCTAGTCTGTGAGTTCCAATCCACTTGGTAACAACTTACAATAGCAACAACACAGTACTATATAACAAAACATTTGACATTTAAACATTTTTTTACGCATACAATTTAGCAACATTTTTTTACATTCATCACTATCCATTTCCAAATTTTCCCATCACATTAAACAGAAACTCATCACCTTAAATAGAAACTCCCCAGGCAGTGACTCCTTCTCCCTCTCAAATCCAAGTTGGTAGTCACTAAAACAACTTTGGTCTCTATACATTTGTTGCTATACTCTATGTTACTATATAACATATATATGTTGGACCACAATAGTTGTCCTTTGTGACTTGATTTGTTTCACTCAGCATAATGTTTTCAAGGTTCATTCATGTTGGATTATGTATTAGAGGTTCATTTCTCTTTATAAATGAATGGTGTGTCATTGCATGTATGTACCACATTTTGTTTGCCTATTAATCCTTTTATGAATATTTTACTTGCTTCCAACTTTTGACTGTTATACTGCAGTGAACAGAGTTGCAAATATCTTTATTTATGATACAATTTTTTGTATATATACCTAAAAGTAGACTTGCTATACCATATGGAGATTCTATGTCTAACTTTTTAAGAGATTGCCACACCGTTTGCCACCATGATATTACCATTACATGAAGTCACCAGCAATGGATGAAAGATCCAATCTCTATACATCTTGATCAACATTTGTCATTTTCTATTATTTTTTAATCATAGCCACTTCAGTGGGAGTAGTGTGATAGATAGCTCATTGTGATTTTATTTGCATTTTCATGGTGAGTAAATGATGTTGAACATTCTTCACTGTACTTGTTAACTATATGTATTTCTTATTTGGTAAAATATCTAAATGTTTTGTTCTTTTCTCAATTGACTTGCTTGGGATGTTTGTTGTTCTTGTTGTTAAATTATTATTTACACATTAGGAAATAAATTCTTATCCTATTGACTTTCAATTTTTTCTCCCAATCTATAGGCTGTCTCTTTACCTATTGATAAAACTCCTGTGATGAACACAATTTTTAATTTTATGAAGTCTCATTTATTAATTTTGTCTTTTTGGTATGCTTTTGGTGTTATATTTAGCAACTTATTATTAAAAAGTAGGGA
>NW_006399768.1:4476584-4478045 GCF_000299155.1 Elephantulus edwardii | reverse complement strand
TGAGTATGACTCATAATGACCCTATCAACTGCAGATCGGAACCCTGTCTTAACCCTGTCGCATCTCTACAATCTCTGACACACTCAAGTCTATTTCTGTGGTCACTATGTCAATCCACCTGGTTGAGGGTCTTCCTCTCTTTCACTGTTCCTCAACCTTTCCAAGCCTGATGTTCCTCTCCAAGAAATAGCCTCTCCTACTAACATGCTCAGAAGTATGTGAGAGGTAGCTTCATCAACTGTGTCTTCAAGGAGCACTCTCGCCGTACCTTCTAGATCTATCTAATTAATATATTTACAGCTTCAGTGGCACCAGGAATATAATTTCTGATGTCAGATGGATCCTGGTTTAAAGCAGAGAATATTAGAAGCATGTCTTTCTGTGTTTTATGGACAATGCAAAAGCATTTCACCATGTGGATCATAACAAACTATGGTTAACTTTGAGAATGGGTATCCTAGAACACTTAATTGTGCTTATATGAACTCTATACCTACACCAAGAAGTTGACTGAACAGAACAAGGGAATATTATATGGTTTAAAATAAAAAAGCATGTATGTCAGAGTTGTGTCCTTTATCCATACCTATTCAATCTGTATGATGAGCAAATAGCTTAGGAAGTTGAACTATCTAAAGAAGAATACAGCATCAGGATTGGAGGAAGACTCATTAACAACCTGCAAGGATTGTGAGACTGTTATCAGAAGTGGCCAGTCCTTGGGAAAGGACTGTATGCTTGACAAAGTACAGGGCCAGAAAAAACAAACAAACAAACAAACAAACAAAAAGATAAAAAGAGCTTCAAAGATCTATATTGAAACATTAACTTCTACAATGAGTTTAAGCACAGGGCATGTTATTGAGATGGCATAAAATTGGATATGTTTTCAATCTTTGTTGGATCTCTTTTACCTAATGTAACTATAAGTTTACTTAACAGAACTTAACACCACTACCAACTACATTTATTATAGTAGGTGTTTTCTTTCACACTGAATGACTTCACCATCCACCCATCTGTAGATGATGTTATAAAGTACCCAACAACCAGAGCCAAAGAAGAAGAAATAGGTGATTTCTACCAACTGTTACAGTCAGAGACCGATCAAACATGCAATCAAGATGCATTGATAATAAATGGGTGACTGGAATGCAAAAGTTGGGAACAGAGAAGAAGACTTAAGTAGTTGGAAAACATGAACTCGGTGACAGAAATGAAGCTGGAAATAGAATGATTGAATTTTGCACCACCAATGACTTATTCATTGCAAATACATTTTACAAGAAACATAAATGCAGGTTATATACATGGATTTCACATGATCGTATGCATAGGAATCAGATTGATTACATCTGTGGAAAAAACTGCTGGAGAAGCTCAATATCAATTGTGAAAACTAGACCAGGAGGTGATTGTGGAACAGACCACCAACTATTCATATGCAAGTTCAAGCTGAAG
>NW_006399768.1:4471035-4472972 GCF_000299155.1 Elephantulus edwardii | reverse complement strand
TGATGGGAGTGTCAGAGGCAGTGCGATTGACACAGGATAGAGCAGGGTTTAGGGCTGTTATACATAGGGTTGCTATGAGTCGCAAGTGACCCTATAAACATGGACTGCCAAAGAACAAATAAGTTCATCCTAGAGAGTTTGAAGCCAGGCTGTTCTTTGGAAGCAAGGATTTTGAGGCTTTGTTTGACATACTTTGGGCATGTTGCAAGGAGGTACTTACTGGTCCTTGGATAGGGACATTATGCTTGGAAGGGTGGAGAGATGGAGAAAGAGACGGAGATCACCAATGAGATGGATTGATACAGTGACTGGGGTAATGAGGGTAGGTGTGTCAGAGACACATAGGGGGGAAAAAAGTTGGCACAGGATAGAGCAGATTTCAGGGCTATTGTACATATGGTCACTGTGAGTCGCAAGAGACTTGACAGCACATAACAAGAACATCCTTTTTCAAAGACTTGTGCCTTCTGACAACATACCCAAAGTGTATGAGATGAAGCTCAAAACAAAGAACTTACCCTTGACCCTGTCAACTTCTTTCCTCTTAAAATCCAATTTCATATAAATTCCCAACAATTTCATGTGACATTTTTTTCTATCTCTTTTGCCACCATTTTAAATTTAAACTATTGTCATCTGCTTTAAGAGTTATTCCTACAGTACTTTCAACTTCTTCCTGCACTGTCTTTTGCTGTGCTCTAATCACGTCTTATTTATTGCCCAACTTTCACATGAATATGAAGCATTTTAAAAATATCATGGCTTGGATCAGTAGTACCTTAGTTCTCAAAAAGAAAGGCCCTCAACAAGATAGATTGACACAGTGACTACACTAATTGGCTCACACTTCAATTATAAGGATTCCTCCTAACTGGGTAGGATTTCATTCTGTTGTGCAGAACACTGCTATAGGTCAGAACTGACTTGATAGCACTAATAACACCACCAATCTCTTCTCCAATATGTAGAAATGTGATCTTTTAAAACGTGTATCTCTTTTTTTTTATTATTATACACTTACCAAATTTTCTTCAAAGACCCTCATTGTCTTGAGGAAAAAGATCAAAATTATCACCATAACTTTAAAGCACATAGTGTATGTTGCTCACTTCTTTGGTTTCATACCTACTATTTACTCTTTTAACTTCTACTTCAATTATACTGGCCCTTTTCAGTTCTTATACCATGCTCTTCTATAGTAAGACATTTGCACAAACTAGTTAATATACCTTGAATATGCTGCCATATTAATCATCCCAGCCCCTCTACCCATAGTTCCTTTTTTATGTTAAATCTTATATAATAATCCTTTCATAGACCAGAATGTTTTCATTCTCCACTCTGAAAAATACTTTTTATAGAAAAAACGTGGAATTAAGATTCTTGGAGGTAGGGGGAAAGATGCAGACAGCATCACATTAAAAAGGAAAAAGGTAACTGACAATGCTAAATAGATGGAGGGGTAGAGAAGTGTGTTTGGATTCTATTATTCTTAAGCAACTTAGGTCAAGATCTATAATTGCTTTCTCAGAAGAAAAGCTATTATATATGCATACTATCTTCCTCAAAACTTGAATTTAGAGAGTTGCTTGCATACCTTTTATGATATTACATTAATTGGGGAAATTTGTCCTTGGAATCTTGGATAAAGAGGCTAATGATATCATGAAAGGCTCGAGATTTCAGGTCTTAAAAAAGGTAAGTAAAAACAATCAAAATACATTTTCCCCTCTTCCCATTCTCTAATAGCTAGCTCATCAGCATTGAGGAGATGCAGGCATTTGCATTGATATTCAGGATCTCAAAGATGGTAGAAAATCCCACCTTCAGATAGACAGCTGGAAGCAGAAAGTAAATACAACTTTTGTTTGGGAAGTATAAAGATTCAACTTATATTTGAGAAGTATGTTGTTGTTGTTGTTATGTGCCGTCGAGTC
>NW_006399768.1:4468302-4469320 GCF_000299155.1 Elephantulus edwardii | reverse complement strand
TGCTGCCTTTTGAAACCTTCTATTCAAGCTTATAGCTCTCCTCCTTTGGACTCCTGAGGCTGTAAATCTTTGTAGGAGGAGACTGATTCTTCATGTTTTTCCTACAGAATGCATGGAGGATTAGAACTGCTTGAGAAGTATAAAGGGCAGTAAAATCCTTTTGGCTTATCTCTTTCTTGGTGCCTTAGTCGTGTGTGTGTGTGTATGTGTGTGTGTGTTTAAATAAGAATCAAAAGAAGGCGTATAACACAGAGAGTCATATTCATATTTATTTAAATTGTTGTTTAGTTGTGCTTAGGTGCCTGCCATTGCTTGATTCTGATTCCGTAACCTTATATACAGCAGAAAAACAAAACCACACTAACCAGTTTTGCTCCATCATCACAATCATTAGTATGCATTGTTGCAGCAAACATGTCAATCCATTTCATTGAAGGCTTTTTCTTTTTTACTTGACATTCTTCTTTACCAAACATGATGTCCTTTTCCAGGGACTGATTTTTTTCCCAGATAATATGCTCAAACTACATGAGATGTTTGAAGCAGGAGTGGCGTACACTTCCTGAACAATATGCCTCTGGAAACTCTATGAACTTTGATAAATGTCGATGGCTATAGAAAGGCTTCATGCCTTTTGTTTATAGAGTCGCTATGAGTCATGCTTGACTCGAAGGCAATCAACAACAATAACAACATGAGTAGAAATCTTTATTTTCTTGCTTCTAAGGCTATACTAGACTTAAAGTTGTTGTTTTTATGTGCCATTGAGTTGCCTGAGACTTATAGCAAACTTATGTACAATATCTCTGACCTCTGCTTTATCCTGAGCCAGTCTCACTGTCTCTGACATACCTACTACCCCCATTATCGCAATTACTGGGTCAATCCATCTCTTTTAGGGTCTTCCTCTCCTGTGCTGTCCTTTCATCTTTCGAAGCATGATGTTATTCTCCAAAGAATCGTCCTTTCTGGAAACATGGCCAAAGTATGTGAGATGGAGCTTCAAAATCCTTGCTTC
>NW_006399768.1:4466810-4467632 GCF_000299155.1 Elephantulus edwardii | reverse complement strand
TCTCTCTCTTTACCTTTCCCAGCATGATGCCTACATCTAAGAACTTGTCCTGCCTGAAAACGTGCCCAAAGTTTGTGAGAGGAAAATTCACTGTTTTTGCTTCTAAGGCACATTCTGATTGCACTTTCTTAAACTGGACAATCCTAAAAGCATCTCTATTCATCCCTCAAGTAAAATGTCATTTGTTCAACAGAACCTTTCCTGAGTGTGTGGACGAAGGTCAGATCCTCCATCACATGTTCCCATAGCACCCAGTGATTTAGGTTAGCAATTATCCTCACTTTACTTTTCTAAATGTGAACTTGTTTAATTGATAAGTGACTTCCCTACCAGAGTATTATCTCTACGAAGGAATGAGCAATATCCATATGACTCACTCTAGCAGTATCTATAGGACCTCCAGGATGTAATAATCTTGCTTGAGTCTGGATAGTCAATAAATACTATTTTTTTTAAATTTATTATTAATCTCAATGAAAATTTATAGAGACTTTGGATTTTCATTCATTTCTTTTTGCACCGTTTCCCTCTCCCAACTCTCCCCCCAGTACACTACCCTCTTGGAAAAGTAAAAGAAAAATTCTTCCATTATTTTACAATTCCTCCCCCCAGTACTACTCCACTATGCAGCCTTTGCTCTGGACTCCTGTCACAACAAAAATACTTCCTCACATATCCCTTTTAAACAGCTTTCTCCCTCATCTGTTTCAATGCAGTATACATTATTGAACCCATCTTTCTCAGTCTCACCCCCAACCCCAAGTTGAGTCCTGTTTTACAACAGTGACACCATGCAGTATGTGTCCTTTTGTGACTGAGATA
>NW_006399768.1:4453121-4465840 GCF_000299155.1 Elephantulus edwardii | reverse complement strand
AATCTGTTTGTTTTCCTAGCAGTCCATGGTACCCTCAATACTCTTCTCCAGCACCACAGCTCAAAGGCACCAATTCTCCTTCTATCCTCTCTAGTCATTATCCAAATTTCTGATGCATAACAAGTGATTGCAAAGACCATGGCCTTTATCAGATGCACCTTAGTCTCCAGAGAGACACCATTGCTCTTCAGAACTTTGGAAAGTTCCCTAACAGCAGACTTTCCCATCGCAATATGTCTGTTAATTTCCTGGCTACTGGTGCCAAGAGTGTTGACAGTGGAGCCAAGCAAACTAATAGTATTCCATACCAGAGCTAATTTTCAATTTTTTTTTCAAGTTGGGAGAACATACAGAAAGAGAAGGTGATAATGTCTTTAACAAGATCATTATAAAACACGGTTATTGAAAATGACCCTTTATCTTTGATTTCCTTTTTGTTTGTAATATCTGTTTGAAGTCCTTCTTTTGAGAGTGCAAACTCTTTCAGTTTGTATATATATTGTGTGTTCACTCCATCCTTTCATGCTGAGATTGAAGCCTAGGCCTGGGAAGCGTGATTGCAGTTTATAAAATCTGCTGTCCTGTTTCTTTCTTCTCTCTTTCTGGGACATACATCTTATCTGTTCATGGTGACTCACTTATTCCCAGATGCTGTTATTGCTTCATAGCAGGGTAGAATTATTGCTACATAGCCTGGCTCAAAATCACCAATGATTCTGCAGGAAAAAAGAAATGGTGATCTGTTTCCATAAAGCCTTGAAACACTGTGGGTCTGTTCTACTCTATCCTTGGGTGGGCGGCTGTGTTTAAATTACTATGGCTGTTTGAAGGAGTGTCTGACCACTTAGAAATTAAAGGTCTCAAGTCAATCTTACTATATTTATTCGTGTTGCTTCTTCCTCACATATAATATTTAAGCACTTGCTGCAGAAGGTCAAGAACTATAGTTTTCAATATGAACTGAAGCTTAACATCAAGAAGACAAAGATTCTCACCACTGGGCCAAAGGAAGCACCCTGATAAATGGAGAAGAGATTGAAGTTGTAAACAATTAAAGCGTTCTTGGCCCCACAATCAAAACTCTTAACACCAGCAGTCAGGAAATCAAAAGAAAAATTGCATTGGGAAAATCTGCTGTCAGTGACCTCTGCAGAGCACTGAGAAGCAACGATGTCAGTCTAAAGACTAAGATGCGGCCAATCCAGGCCATGGTCTTCACAATTACTTACTATGCATCAGAGAGCTGAACAATAACTAAAGATGACAGAAGAAAAATCTACGCCTTTGACTTGTGGTGCTGGAGAAGAGTCTTGAACATACCACGGACCACCAAGAAAATAAATAGGTCTGTCCTGGAGAGCATGGAAGCAAGTGTCTTCTTGAAAGCCAGGATTTTGAAGCTTTGTCTCACATACTTTGGGCATGTGGCCAGGAGAGACAAGTCCTTGGCTAAGGACATCATGCTTGGAAGGGTGGAGGGACAGTGCAGGAGAGGAAGACCCCAGATGAGATGGATTGATACAGTAACCAGGGCAATGAGGGTTGGTGTGTTGGAATTAGTGAGATTGGCTTAGGACAGGGCAGGGTTCAGAGCTGCTGTATATAGGGGTTGCTATGGGTCACAGGCGACTTGACAGCACATAACAACAATAACAACTTCTGTTTTGATGAAAGTGTAGGAAATAAAGCTTATTCCAGTTATTTCACTACTTAGCACTCTTTCTTCCTGCTTTCATTTTCACAATACCGTTCTCATCATCATTATGTTGCCTCAAAGGTGAAGTTGATTAGTACCTGATCTTTGTAAGAAGATAAAATACCCGATTAGGGGCAAGTTTTCTATATTCCAGTATCTGAGATGTTCTCAGGATTTTCCTGGGACTTCTCATTCCATGTCATTAGTTAGTTGACTTTGAGCGGCCCATTCTTTTAGCCAAGAGATTAGTCTCATGACTTGTTTGTCAAATTGCTCAGTCCAACCAAGTGGGGGAAAAAAGCCATCATTTTTCTTCCTCTGCTATAGATTTTAAATTTACCATGTGAAATTAAGACAGAACCTATTCAAAACACTCACCACACATTCCCCCTCTTTTCCCTGTGAACTTCCATTTACAAATATTTAGTTGCATATTTTCACAAAATTATAGATTTTCATTTGTCTCTTCAAAATTCAAACACAGCTTAGTTGTGAAAAACAGAATGGAGTCTGTCCAGAAATCTTGTTCTATGATCCTCTAGATGGAATTCAAATTCTATTATAACATTTAACTGTTCTTTAGAATAAGTAACCAGTTCGAGATCTTTCATTTGAGTTCAATGAAGCTGGAGTTATAGAAAAATGTAGCATTAATGTCATTAATAATTTTAGAAACTGCATTTTTATCTAAATAATTATTTAAACATTAATTATTTTAAAACTGGATCATTGAAGAAGAATTTTATGATTAAGTAACACGTTTGCTATAAGAGACACTTAAAACTTCAGTGTAGAATATATCGTGTAGGAGGAGGTGTAACAGTCTCTCACCTTTTGGTTTCTGAGTGTCTCCAGATGTCTCCTGTGCTCATTACCTCCCTAGTCTTTCTGTTAGTGTTTAGGGGGGGAAAGATAGTTTTGTGAAGATCTAGAGACATGATCAGCATGATACAAGTGACAGAGAGAAGAAACTTCAGGGATGAGATTTCCTATTTGATTGTGCTGCTCTGTGACCTCTGTTTACAATGTACTTTCTCAATATGATGGTTTTTCCTTTTTCTTTAAGCTATATATTGTTGTTTGGTTTAGAAAAGACTTCAGGGGATATTTCTGGTTTGTAGTTTAATCTAGGACAATCATTTCAGGGATTTATCCAGTTTTCATGGCTTTAGAAGGTCTGAATTTTATGAGAAGTTGACATTTTGTTCTGAATTTCTCTCCCTTCTGTTCAGAATTTTTCTATAGAGTCTTGAATAAAATGTTTAGTAATGATCATTGGTCTCATAGTTCTGGTCTCAGCAAATGTAGCAGTTGTTCATGAAGGTATTTAGTCAGATATACCATTCCTCTTTCTGTTTTCTGTGTTGTTCCTGATAGAGACCAATTGTTGTAGCTCAAATGGCTGCTTGACACTTGGCATTAGGTGAAAAAGAGATAGAAAAGAAACATTCAACATATTATTAACCCAATGAACTGAATATTCCGTGAAACTAATGATTCCAAACATCTAAACCAAGAGACCAAATATCATGAGCTGTTTTATTGTACATAATCAGCTTTAGCAAATACTTCTAATTTCATATGTGTGTTTTCTGTCTGTCACACAACTCTGTGGCAAAGCATAAAGTACTTTTGGCATGTTGTTAAGAGGGCCTACTTCTTGGGAAAAGACATAATGCTTGGAAAAGTTGTTTTTTTGTACAATCTGCAAACTCATAGCTGATCCTCCAGCTGGGTTTCAGAGGCACTTAATCTCATGGGAGGAGCTTGACCAGTTATCTCTTGCTGAGCAGCTAGTGGTTTTGAACCTTGTGCCTGTGGGTTGACAGCACAATTCCTTACCACTAATCCACCAGAGCGCCCTTTGGAAAAGTAGATCAGTGAAAGACAGAAAAACATTAAGAGAAATAGATTGACACAGTGTTGTTAACAAGAGACATGAGCATGACAGAGATTGTGAGGATGGTGCAAGATAGGACAAGATTTTGATCTGTTGTTCATAGAGTTGTTATGTGTTGGAGTTGATGTAACAGCATCTGACAACAAAAATATAATTTTTGCTTTGTTATACTAAATATTCAATACATATATATGTATTAATTGACTTGGTATGTGTAAGAAAGCCTTGATTACAAATGTAAAATTGTCTGTATCAAAATACCTTTTTCACAGAGCCTAAAGTTGAGTGTTATTAACTAGCATTGGGTACCAAATTTGAAACTCATTTGGAATGATAATGTTGTTGCTTAAAAATATATTCATATATACATCTTTTGATTATAATCACACTACTAGATTTCAGAGTAGATTGGTTTTCCATTCAGTTATTCATACAGTTTTTTCTTATGACATGATTTTCAGTCTCCTCATTGTAACAGCACTTTCCCCCACTCCTCCCTGTGATTATTGTTTCCTTTCATCCTTCCATTCTCGTCCTCACTGACTTCTTCTGAGTTTTTTCCTTGGGCAAATCCTGTCCTTCTGGTCTTGTTTGGTTGATTATTATAAGGAGTGAATTCTTCCTTGATGTTATTTTTCACTGAAGCTTTTACTGCAGAAGGTCAAGGTCTTCAATATGGATTGAAGCTCAACATCAAAAAACCAAAGATACTCACTACTGGGGAATTGGTAGCCTCATGATAGATGATGAAGAGATTGAGAGTCTTGGCAGTTTCAGCTTGTTTGGCTCTCAAGCAACACTCTTGGTACCATTAGCCAGGAAATCAATTGCTTTGGGAAAAATCTGCTGAAAGTGACTTCTCCAGAATACTGAATTGCAACAATATCAGTTGAGAGCCTAAAGTGTGCCTGATCCAAACCATAGTTTTCTCAATTACTTGCTATACATCAGAAAGCTGGACAATGACTATCGATGACAGAAGAATTGATGCATTTGAGTTGTGGTGCTGGAGAAGAGTATTGAACATATCATGGACTGCCAAGAGAACAAACAAGTCTATCTTGGAGAGAGTGAAACCAGTTGCTCCTTGGAGGCAAGGATTTTGAAGTTCTGTATCATATACTTTGGTCATGTTGTCAGGAGGTACCTGTCTTTGGAGAAGTGCCCCTTATGCTTGGAAGGGTAAAGGGACAGGGCAAGAAAGGAAGACCTCAGGTAACATAGATTGACTCAGTGACTGGGGTAATGAAGGTAGGTGTGTCAGAGGCAGTGAGACTGGCCCATGCAAGAGAAGTAGATCTATTGTGCATAGGGTTTTTCTCTGAACTTCTGACTCAAGGGAAAGGTCAGTTCAGAGCCTGGGAGAGCAGCAACTTGTGGGTAAGTCAGATCAAGGTGCTCCGGATTAAAGGCAAGTCGATTGACTGGACGTGTAGGCACAGGTGTGGAGCCAAATGGGGTGGGGCAGGCACGGGGGTGGGTAGGGCAATCACAAGGGCAGGTCAACCACTTGGGGACCTCACTCAGACCTCAGCTGTCCAGGTGTGCTCACAATTGGGGTCCCTACTCAAATTCCAGCTGCCCGTCTCCCACCCAATGGTTTTCACTCAGTGGTCCCTGCCCAGAAAATCTTACCCAGGTGCCTTCGTGCAGCAGCCCCTGCCCATGCAGGGTCCTGGGTTCAATGGGGCCTGAGAAGAAAAAGTCAAATTCCCACGGACCCTCTTGCCTCTGGCTGGCTGCAGTGTCCATCGAAGTTCAGTCAAATTTCCACTGGCCCACTTGTTCCTGGACAGTCGGTGTGGCCCAAGAGAGCTCAGCCAAATTCCCACCAGTGGGCTCACCTTTGGGTACTCTCCCAGGCAACTGGTGGTGCCCAAGAAAACCCAGTCAGGATCCTACCGGCCATACTAATTGTGGGTGGTCAGTTGGAGCACAGAAAAATTCAGTCAAACTCCAACAGACCCAGTGGGTCTTAGTGGGGCTTAACAGAACTCAGCCAGTATTCACTCTGCTTTCTCCTGCCAGATTGGTCCTGCAGCAGCTGGGCTGGTGGCTTCCGGCAATGGTAGGGTCTGCAGCACAGCTTTGTATTCTTGTAGCTCCAAATCAAATTGTTCCAACAAAAGTTCTGAATCAAAAATCTTACTGTCCACTTCACACCATGTTGGTCAATCTCTGTGCAGTGTGAAGGACTCTATATTGACCCGGGGGCGTCACTGGGAATGTGGGGCTGGGGCTGCTCTCCGCCTGCAGGTTGCTGTTCTCCGCGCTGGTTGTTGCTCTCCGCCCACTACGCTGCTCTCCCTGTGCAGAGGGTTTTATGAGTCAGAGATGACTCAATGGTACATAACAACAACAGGCCTGTATATTGTTTGGCTGTAAATTGATTTGGGGGTATACGTGTTTGG
Source organism: Elephantulus edwardii (assembly GCF_000299155.1). Taxonomy (NCBI): domain Eukaryota; kingdom Metazoa; phylum Chordata; class Mammalia; order Macroscelidea; family Macroscelididae; genus Elephantulus; species Elephantulus edwardii. Next base: position 4,459,833 of record NW_006399768.1, on the reverse strand, counting down.
TGGGTTTTTATTCCTCATTTCAAGGGAAATTACAGGCAATAGTTGAGAGTTCCACTAGTCTCTATCAGAACATTAATTATGATCATTCTTATGTTTCACATTTTCTTCCCCCCAATGAGGCGTATACATTCTATTGTGATTCTTTTATAGTGGTCAGTAGTGAAGGGTAAGTCTTCAACCTAATAACTTGGGCTGACAAAAAGACCAGAATAGAAACAAAGACATACACAGTGGGAAAGACAGATGCCAAGTGAGTACCTGACTAAAAACAAAGGAATGGCAATGACTGCCAGTGGCTACTGGAAAAAAAAAATGTATACAAGAAAGGTGCCCATAAAACAAAGAAAAATGATGCTGTTTTTAAAACACACACACACACACACACACACACACACACACCCCAGCACCTCTTCTTCTGGCGGCTTTAATGCAGACAGGTGACCTCGACTGGTCCCATATTATGCTTCCAGTAGAGAATCTTCGTCTTTGGTAAGTGTCACAGAGGGAATTTTCAGACTTCACCTCACAATGACTCTGTGTAGTATTGATGGAAGCAGCATATAGCATCCAGTGGCAATAGGATATACCAGTGGCTTGTCCTGCAGCAGCTTTCATTTTTCATCAAAGAGTCAGGTACAATCATATTCTGTTTAAAACAGATCAAAACTCAGCTTTATCCAGTGCCATCTTCTCAGTCTGTGTGCTTCAACCCATTTTTGCAGCCACTGTGTTAGTCCCCTTCCCTCTGGGTCTTCCTCTCCTTAGGTGATGCTCTATTTTCCTAAACAAGATATCTTTCCACAAGACTATCCCCTCATAATAACGTGCCCAAAGTGTATGGGATGAAGTTTCACCTTCCTTTATTTTAAGAAGCTCTATAGTTTCACATCTTCTGGCAACAGCGGTGATGTAATTCATGCAACGATACACTAACAAGGCAAATTCTGTGCCATAACTTTGTACAATAATGCAGAAACAGAGCTGAACAGAAGATTTCATAGCGCATCTGGAGAAGACAAAGCACATTATAATGAAATGTCCAAAGACCTGGAGTTAAAACATCAAAACAGAAGAACAATCTTAACATTTTTAACCTGAAAAAAACTGAGAAAAACAAAAAAAGGCAAGTCTTGACTTGCTGTTTGAAGGATGGTATGGGGAAAATGTTGAATGACATAGGAAGTATCAAAAAAAGATGGACAAATATATAGTCTTTGTATCAAAAAGAACTGTTTGACATTGAAACATTTCAGGAGGTAGCATATGATCAAGAATGATGGTAATGAAGGAAGAAATCCAGGCTGCTGCATTGAAGGCATCAGCAAAACATAACATGCCAGGAATTGCTGGAATATCAATTGATTTATTTCAACAAATGATGAATCCCTGAGCGTGCTTCTTAGCCTATGTCAAGAAATTTGGAAGACAGTTACCTGATCAACTGACTGGAAGAGATCCTTATTTATGTCCATTCAAAAAAGAAAAAAAAGAAAAATATGATCCAACAAAACATGGACATTACCAAGCAACATCATCAATATAACACACAAGTAGAATCTTGCAATGTTTTTTAAAAGATGACTGGATTATTACATAGACAAAGAATTGCCAGAAACTCAAGTGGAATTCAGAAGAATCTGTGGAACAAGGGATATCCTTGCTGATGTCAGATGAATCTTGGCTGTAAACAGAGAATATGAGAAAGATGTTTGTTGTGATGTGCCATGGAGTGGAAATCAGCTTATAGTTGACCCTCCAGTGGGTTTTCAGAGGCAGGAAATTGCATGAGAGGAGATTATCCATCTTTCTCCCAAGGAGCAGCTGATGGGTTTGAACCACATGCCCTGGATTGGAAGTGCACCTCCTTACCACTAGGCCACCAGAACTCCCTATAAAGAAGTTAACTTGTGTTATATTGGTTATGTGGGTCAAAAAATTATTGCTTAATATTAAGAATAATGGGACTCCTAGAACATTTAATTGTGCTCATGTGAAACCTGTATATAAACCAAAAAACAGTGTCTGAACAAAACAAAGGAACACTGCATGGGTTTAAAATTAGGAAGGATGTATGTCAGGGCTATATCCTGTTACCATATCTATCCAATCTACATTCTAAGCAAATAATCTAAGAAACTGGACTATCGGAGAAGAACGTAGCAACAGGATTGTAGGAAGAGGCTTTGTATAATTCAGGTGTCACAACTCTGCTAGCAGAAATTGAAGCACTTACTGCTGTAAATGAAAGATTACAGCCTTTAGTATAGATCAGACAAGGACATTGAGAAAAAAAATAATTAGCACATTTTGACTCAAATTAAAAAAAAAACCAAAAACACACACCAAGGCAAAACACTGGACCAATAGGCACCATCACAACTGGACCAATAGGTACCATCATGGTAAATGAGAAAAGATGTAAGTTGTTGTTATACTTCGTTATACTTGGATCTACAAGCAATACTTATGGAATCAGCAATCAGTTAAAAGCCTAAGGTGTACCAGACCCAAGATGCTATTTTCAGTTGCTTCATATGCATATCAAAGTTAGTCAATGAATAATAAAGACCAAAAAATTAATGCCTTTGAATTGTGGGGTTGGAGAAGAGTACTGAATATACTGTGGACTATCAAGAGAACAAACAAATTTGTTTTGGAAGAAGTAAAAGCAAGGTCCACCTTGGAAGCAAGGATGGTGAAACTTTGACTCATGTACTTTGGGCATGTTTTCAGCAAGAGCTAGTCTTTGGAAAAGGACATCATGCTTGGAAAAGTAGAGTCAGTGAAAGAAAAGAAAACCCTTACTAAGATGGATTGACACAATGACTCTAACAACGAACCTAAACAAAGAAGACAAGTAAAGATGGTTCAGAATTGGACAAGATTTTCATCTTTTATACCTAAGTTCGCTATGATTCATACTGGATTCAGTGAAACCTAACAACAACAGCTTTGCCTATAGTTTGAAAGTACTAACCTCTTGAGTCTCACCAATTTTCTTTTTTCTTGACTTTTTACTGTGAACTCGATTAGGGTCAGGGATGGAAAAACCACAAGGGCAGTTGGTGTTAGAGTAGAAGTGGAAAATAGAATTGACTTGAGTTGATTGATCCTTACAATTCAGCATGAGAACTGAGATTCAATTCCCCACCTCCCCCCAGCCCCTGCCCCCAGAACTACTATTAGGGAAAATCATGGCATCCTGATGAACTTAGGCGGATGGCTGTGCTGTTACTTCTAATACTTAACCATTGCAGACTGTTGCTAGTAATAGGCCTATTTTTTCCCCTCTGTGGAGTTTAGACAGGGCTATTTTGCCTACTACATCATCCCTTGCTCTCTGATACCTCCCACCATCGTCATTTCCTCCCAAACCACGTCCTTGTGGACTTGTGTGGACTCCCACCCTAGACTCACTTCCTTCGGCAGGAATTTTAGATAAATATTAACTCCAAAAAATATACTCTTGTTCTTTTAAGAAAGACTTTTCTAGTCCAAAGGACTGGAAAACGCTCATTTGGTTCTTGGTGAAATCTGACCTTTAAAGGCCTCCCAGGAGTCACCTCAGCATTGCCTCTGGGGAAATGTTTCACCAGCTGGCAGCTCTTCTCATCACACACATTAAGTTTAAATTTCTCTGTCCTTAATTTCACTGCAATTTATTCCTTCTATTCAGCTCACTAATGACTCTGACTGTTGTTTACACTCTGTGGACAATTTCTAATGACAGCCACGTCGCCTCTTGTCTGTTACATAGCAGAGCTGGGAATTTTAGAAACTTTTAATCATCTCTTTTCATATGTCAGTCCCTTTACCCCCTGAGTCAGATTTGTGTTCATTTCTTAACTTCATCCAGTTTTAACCCAAACGGAAATACAATTAGCATGTAGCTGTTTTCTGCTCTTGGTAAGTATTTTACAATTGGCTAAAAGAGAAGCTATCAGCTTTCTAGAAGACTCCAAGTCTAACCTACCAAACCCAACACTGTATTTTCACAATCCCCTTCCCACATAGTTTGCATCCAGGAATTCACTGTGAAGCTTTGATTCTGAATCCAGATGGAATTGTGTTGTGCAGTGTTTTCCCACAGACTGTGGGAAATATCAAAGGATAAAGGATAAAGTAGAAGGTGAGTTTTTGGTATCTATTTTGTTCAATATCAAGTGACACTACTTATCTTAAGTTGATTGCTGATTGCATGCAGTGTCTTCTTGCTCTTTTAATAACCATCCCTCTGTTTGAGCAGGTAGGATTCTTATTGTAGTCTCTGTGATCGGTAATACCAACCTCTCTGGGACCTGATCTTAATTTTTGCAGCTGTCTTATTATCCAGGAGTGCCCTTTGTTTTTGCTTTGAGGTAGTCACACAGGTGTATTTATCAAGCACTTCACAGTTTAACGGCCTTGAAAGATTAGGCCCAGGCTATTTACTTATTGGATTGGTTAAAATCAGCAATTGGGGTAATAGTCTTCTCTTTGCAATGGCTAATACAGCTGACACATTTCCTGCCAGTCTGAAATATAGCAGTGAATTCCTCAATATACTTAGACTGTATTTTGTTTAGGGATATCTGGTGTCCTTGTGGCAAGATGTACTGCAATCATGAAGGCATTTTGAGTTATGGAAGCCTGTTTTAGCAGTGGTAGAGCAATTGTCACCTAGTTACCATTTAACAATTGATGCTATTCACTATCAATTTGGAACTAAGTCATAACTAGCTCTCCAGCACGTTTCCAGAGGCTGTAAGTAGCATGAGCAAGATGGCCCATCTTACTTCCACATGGCAGCTGGTGTTTTAGAACCACATGCTTTTTGGGTTGGCAGTGTAACTCCTTACTCACTTAGGCCAAGTGCTGTCAATATCATTACAGTTCATACTGACCTTGCGAACAACAGATCAGAACTTTGCCCTATCCTTTATCAGCCTCACCATCTCTGATATGCTTGAGCCCATTGTTATAGTCATTGTGTCAATTAATTTTTTAAATTATGTACAATAATTCATATACATTGTGTTTCATTCATGTACAATGTGTTTTATACAATTTTTAATTTGTGTTGTATTTCATACATTCATATGCATTATAGTTTATATAATTACTGTCGATCTATGCCTATTATAACCCTATCTTTTCAAGTACCCCTTGAATCATTCCTATCCCTTCACCCCTCATCCACCTACTAAACTCTGCTATCCTAATGTTTTCTGTCTTTTCCATTTTTCTGCCTCCTTCCTCCCTTTCCCCTTACCTTTTTGGCTTTTATTCATAACTTAATGAGTTATTCTTCCATTTTTTACAATAATGGTCTTATGCAGTATTTATCTTTATGAGACTGAATTAGTTCACTCAGCATAATGTTCTCTAGACTCTCCTATATTATGTAGTATTTTACAAAATCATTGTTCCTTAGTGTTGTATGATAGTCCTTTGTGTAAATGTACCACAATTTCTCAATCTATTCTTTCCATTTTCTTGCTATTGTGAATAATGTTGCTGTGAACATAGGTGTACAGATCTCCATTTGTGTCTCAGTTTCCATCTCCTTGGGGTGTATTTATAGCAGTAGAATAGCTGGATCATATGGGATTTCTATGTTCAGCTTTTTTAGGAAACACAAAACTACTTTCCAGACTGGTTGTTCCATTTTACAGTCCCATCAGTGATGTATGAGAGTTCCAATCTCTCCACATCCTCTCCAACATTTATTGTTTGCTATCTGTCCTGATAAACTTTGCTACTTCTACTGGAGTAATATGGTATCTCATGTTGTTTTGATTTGCATCTCTCTCTGATTGCTAGTGATTTTAAGCATTTCTTCATGTGTCCAGATGTCTTTCTTTGTGAAGAGTCTTTTCATGTCTTCGCCTACTTTGTTGTTGAGTTTTGTGGATGCCGTGTACTATTCTGTTACGAGATCTTTGTCCGAGATTTCATGGTAAAATGTTTTTAAAATTCTATATATTTTCTTTTCAGCCTATTTGAAAAGTTTTAGATGCACACAGGGACTTGATTTTTAGAAAGTTATATTTGTTGATTTTATCCTCTCCTGGTTGTGCATTTCTGGCCATAACTTGCAAGTCTGTTTCTGCCATATTGTTAGGGTTTTTAAGTTTAGTTACATTTTGTCTCTTATGATCCTTACGGTTTGGTCTTTACCCCTAGGTCTCTGATCTACTTTGAGTTGATTTTGGTATATGGTATGAGATATGAATCCTGTTTAAGTTGTCTGTAGATTTTGCCAGCTCTATTTGTTGAGGAACAACCATTTGTTATTATAGTTTCTCTATTTGATAGGTTTTGATTCTTTGTCAAGTACTGATTGACTGTAGGTAGATGGGTTGATTTCTGGGTCCTCATTTCTATTCTATTTTTTTTATGTGTCTGTCATTCTGTCTGTCATTTTATTTTGGTTACTATGGCTATGTAGTAAGTTAGGTCTACTTCATTTTCATTTTCCAGAGGTGTTTTGCTTACTCAATGTCTCTTTCCTTTCCAAATAAATTTCCAAATGCCTTTTCTATCTCTTTGAAAAATGAGTTGGGTATCTGTATCGGGATTATGTTAAATATGTTACATAATATGTTACATATTATGTTGAAAATGTATTGTGTTGAATATGAATATGGGATTGTCATTTTCAGTATGTTGGATCTTCCTATCCATGAATAGGAAATATTTTTCGATTTAATTAGGGCTTTTATTGTCTCTT
>NW_006399768.1:4448826-4450766 GCF_000299155.1 Elephantulus edwardii | reverse complement strand
TCACATTAGAACGATCAAGTGTTCTAGTACTTCTGATACAATATAAAAAAAAAAGTAGTGATAGTGGGCCTCCTTGTCTGGTTCCTGCTTTCAATGAGAATGCCTTTAGTCTATATCCTTCGAGAATGATATTAGTTCTTGATTTTGTGTATATACTTCTACTATGTTGAGAAAATTTCCTTCTATTCCCATTATGTCGAATATCTTATTCAGGAAGGACTTTTGGATTTTGCCAAAGGCTTTTCTGCATCAATTGATAGGATCATGTCTTTGTTATTCTTTACATGGTTAATGAGATTACTTACATTGATTGATTTTCTTATGTTGAACCATTCTTTCACATCTCTTATGAATCACACTTGGTCATGACAAATTATATTGTTGGATTCTATTGGCCAGGGTTTTTTTAAGAACTTTTGCATCTATTTTCATGAGAAATAATAGTCAAAACATTTGCTGGAGAAGGTTAAACGCTGCCGTATTCAACATGGATTGCAGACCAACATGAAATAAACAAATATTTTTTTTACAATAGGGCTAATTGGCAGCATTATGATAGATGGAGAAAAGATTAAGATTACTAACAATTTCATTTTGCTCATGTTTACAATCAATACTCTTTTTTTTAAATGTTATTGTTTTTTTAATTTTTATTTTATTATTTTTGTGTGTGTGTACTGTCAAATCAGATCTGACAGGTACAGGAGGAGACTGTCCCTCCTTCCCCGGCAGAGCATCTGGTGGATTCGAATCATGCACCTCTGGGATTGTAGTTGCAGCTCCTTGCCACTAGGCCACCAGAGCTCCCCTACAATCAATACTCTTGACACCAGCAGTTAGAAAAGAAAAAGATAAGTTTCGTTGGGAAAGTCTGTTGGCAGGGACTGCTCCACAGTCCTGAAGAGCAAATGATGTCAGTCTAGAGAGGATGTTACATCAGGCCATGGTCTTCACAATTACCTGCTATGCATCAGAGAGATAAACAACGAATAAGGATGATAGAAGAATCAATGCCTTTGAGTTGTAGTGTTGGAGAAGAGTATTCAACACATTCTGGACTGCTGAGAGAACAAACAGGTCTGTCCTGAAGAGGGTAAAATCAGGTTGCTCCTTGGAGGCAAGGAATTTGAAACTCCTTTTTACATACTTTAGGCGTGTTGCCAGGACAGTCCATTCCTTGGAGAAGGATATCTTTCTTGGAAGAGTAGAGGGTCAGGGCAGGAGAAAAAGACGCTGGATGAGATGGATTGGCAGTTATTGTGGTTACGGGCACAGGTGTATCAGAGACAATGAGACTGGCTCAGAATAGGGAAAGGTTTTAGAGCTACTGTTCATAGGGTTGTTACGGATCATAGTTGACTCAACAGCACATAACAGTAACAATATTTTTGACTGGTTTCAGTATTAGGGTTGTGTTTGCATTCTTTTACCGTTTTTTGTTTTTTAAATGCTTAAGTAGAATTGATGATATGATCTTTGAGTGTTTGGAAGAATTCACTCATGAAGCCATTTGGGCCAGGATTTTTTTTTTTAGGAAGTCTTTTTATGACTTGTTCTGTTTCTTCTGTGATGAGTCTATTTAAGTGTCTCCATCTTTCTGTGTCAATCTGGGTAGGATTTGTGTTTCTAGGAATTTATTTTCTCTAGGTTTTAAAATTTATTGGAGTTTAACTTTTCATAATATTCCACTAATATCTGTTTAATTTCAGGTCTGACATTACTTTCTGTTGTGACGCAATGCCTTTAATTTCTTACTCTAGTAATTTGTGTCTTCGCTTTCTTTTCTTTTGTTAAGTTTGGGAATGTTGTCTATTTTATTGACCCTTTCAAAGAACCAGCTCTTGGTCCTGCTGATGATTTAAATTGTTATTTATTTAAATTGTTTTTCAGTTTCTAACATTTTTATTTCAACCCTTGTCCTTATAATTTGCTTTCATGTG
>NW_006399768.1:4440369-4447926 GCF_000299155.1 Elephantulus edwardii | reverse complement strand
AACAACAACAACAACAACTAGATGCTATGGAATTAGCTTGTTTTGCCTTTGCTATTTGATGGAAGTGTTAAATCATCAAATTTATTCTTTTCTCCTTCTTAAAATATGTATTTCTGTATCACTATGAACACTCACTCCTCTGAGGAGTACCTTAGCTATAACCCAGAGGTTTTGATATGTTATATTTTGATTTTCATTTGTTCTTAAATTTTTTTTTTAATTTCAGTTTTTATTTCTTTTATAACCCAATAGTGCTCAAGCAGAATGTTATTTAGCTTCCACGTTGGTAGCTTTTGATCCTTTAACCTCTTCTTAATTTCTAGTTTTGTGGTATAGTGGTTTGAGAAATATTTTACATTATTTCAAGGTTTTTCATTTGTTGAGGCTTGCTTTGTGTCTTAATATATGATCAATTCGAAATAATGTTCCACGTGCACTTAAGAAAAAAGTAAATTGAATTTTGGTTGGATGAATTACCCTGTGTATGTCCATGAGGTTGAGTGGCTAATTGTATAGTTAAATTTTTCTGAATTTTTTATTGAGTTTCTCTCAGTATCTTACAGTACCCTACTATTGTTGTAGAAGCAGGAGTGCACCCACTTCTTAAACAATGCCTCTGGAAACTCTATGAACTTTGAGAAATGATAATAGGTATAGAAAGGCTTCAGGTTTTTGTTCATAGGATTGCTATGAGTCATACTTAACTCAGCAGCCATAATCAAGAACAAATACAACAACAACTACTGTTATAGTGTTATTTCTTTTTCAAATCTGTTAACCTTTATATATATATTTTGCATGACGGATCCTCAACTAGGTGGATTGGCAAGGTGACTGCCGCAGGGGACTCTATTGTGTCAGGAAGTGTGAGGATGGTACAGGATAGAACAGGGTTCAGCTCTTTTGTTCATAGGGTCACTATGAGTCATATCCAACTTGGTGACACCTAACAACAGCAACAACATCTTTCGTGGGTAGATGTTGACCACGGTTATGTCTTCTTGATCTCTTGTAACTTTAATCATCCTATAGTGCTTTTCTTTTCTCTTATGATATCCTGAAGTCTATTTTATCAGAGATTAATATAGCCACTTCTAGTTGTGTGTGTGTGTGTGTGTGTGTGTCTGTGTGTGTGACAGTCATTTTCTTGGTAAACAATTTTTCAGCCTTTAACTTTTAATCTATCTTTTTTTTTCTCTCATTTCTTAGGATGTCTTTCTCGTACACAACATATTGATGGGCTTTGCTTTTTTATCCATTCTACTACTGTTTTCCTCTTAATTGGGGTATTTGAGTCATTCATATTAAGTGTGATTATTGACAGACCAGATTTTTTCATTGCCATTTTGCTGTCTTTCTTTTCTAACAATTATTTCTGATGACTTTGGTCCATTCCTTTTGCTTTTGTGTCTTTTTGCGAAGATTTTCCTTAGTATTTCTCACAGAGTTTATACTGTTTTCATGAATTCCTTAAGTTCCTGCTTTTCTGAAAATACCCTAATTTCTCCTTTGTATTTAGTGGACATATATAGGGTTTTCAGAGGTCTGCTATTTCAGAAGTGGATGGCCAATCCTTCTTCCTAGTCTGTCTTAATGTGAATGTTCAGATTTAGAGAAGTATCAGACAGACCAGCAAGTTAAAAGTATATCCCTATTGTGGAGTTAAAAATTAATGTCAGTGTTGTCCCTGCCTTTGGCACATGTGTCTTTACCCACTTATTTCCTTGCTCCACCATCCACCAGGATACCCATCCACTTCTACCCACTCTCTTCACATCTATCTCCCATTGACCAGCCCTTGATCTAATAGCTTATATATGAAGCATCCTTGGGTTCTGTGATTCCAAACACATCAACTTCTCATAGTTCCTTATCTTGGGACCAGTGTTTCTGAAGTTCAGTTGTAATGTTTCCCGAGCAAAGGTGATGCATCCTGTAGAACTGGTGTGTAGATAGGTTTTTCTGGCCCTCGGGCCAGAACGAATGCCGCACGGTTTGGCGTCTTCAGTGTTACCTGGGAAGATGGGCGGGGAGTGTGATGGACCCTTTAGATGTCCAGCTTTCTGCCAGTGAGGCTCCTTCCACCCTGTCTGCACGGCCTGCAGTCTGCTTCCACCCTGTCTGCTTGGCTCCACAGTCAACACTGTTGGCACCAGTAGTCAGGAAATTAAAAGGCGCATTGCCATGGGAAAGTCTGCTGTTAGGGACCTCTCCAAAGTACTGAAGAGCAATGCTGTCTCTCTGGAGACTAAGGTGCGTTTGATACAGGCCATGGTCTTCGCAATCACTTGTTATGCATCAGAGAGTTGGACAATGACCAAAGAGGATAGAAGGAGAATTGATGCCTTTGAGCTGTGGTGCTGGAGAAGAGTATTGAGAATACCATGGACTGCTAGGAAAACAAACAGATTCGTCCTGGAAAGGGTTAAACCGGGTGGCTCCTCGGAAGCAAGGATTCTGAGGCTCTGTCTAACATACTTTGGACATGTGGTGAGGAGAGACCGGTCCTTGGAGGAGGACATCATGCTTGGGAGGGTGGAAGGACAGCACAGGAGGGGAAGGCCCTCATAGGGTGGATTGATTCAGTGACTGGGATAATCGGGATGGGAGTGTCGGAGACAGTGCGATTGGCACAGGACAGAGCGGAGTTTAGGGCCGCTATGAGTCGCAAGCGACTCGACTGCATGCAACAACAACAACAACATTTAGTGGACAGATTTGGAATGGCAATTATTTTCTTCCTGCCTTCCATACACGCCAGGCTATTGTCTTCTTCTTTACATGGTTTCTGCTGAGAAATCAAAGCTCAGCTAATTGGTTCTTCTTTGTAGATGGCTCTATATTTTTCCTCACACTTCTTTTAATATTCTGTCTTTGATTTTTTTGAATTTAATGTTTTTCTTTTGGAGTCTAGTCTGTTTGGAGTTAGCTGAACTTTAAAAATATGGATTTTCTCACTTTTCATGATGTCTGGGAAATTTTCTTCTGGTATCGCTTCCACAATTTTCTCAGTACTTTCCCTCCCTCCCCACTGTTCTGGAATTCTGATGACATGTATGTTGTTCTGTTTGATGTTATCGCACATAATTCTAATGTTTTCTTCATTTTCTTTTGGTCCTCTCTCCGCTTTTTCTTCCAGTAAATTATTGAATTTCTTGTCTTCTAGCCCACTTTATATCCCTTTTGACTCTCTGGTCCATCTTTTCTATTCTGCTTTTATGTCCCTCTGGCATGTTGAGAACTTCTGCCATTTTGGTCTTAATATTATGGATTGCATGTTCATTCCTTTCTGTTATTACTGTGTTGATTGTACCCTCTCTGTATTGTGATGTTGTTGTTGTTAAGTGCTGTCTAGTCGCAGGTGACTCATACTGACCCTATGAAGGAGAGTCCTCAACTCTCTCCAGGTTCATAGGTTTTCCGGAAACAAGCTATTACGGAAGTGGATGCCACTCCTCCTTCCAATCTATTTTGACAATATTTTTAAATTCTTCTACCTCTTTTTTATGGTCTTAACTCTTTCATTCATCCTTTGTAACTTCTTCACTAGCTCTTCATTTAAATTCACATCTACATATATTTTTTCTGCTTTCTTATCTTTGAAATGTTCACTCTGTTTATAGTTTCATTTCCCCCCTTTTTATAATTTTCAACTTCAACCGTAGCTGTTTATGTAGTTCTACATCCATTTATTTCTTCTGTCTTCCTGTCACCAGAGTATGAATTAGGTCTGCAATCTGATCTGCTTTTTTTTTTTTAATTTAGGTTGCTGATCTGCTTTTTAAGGAGAAGTCTTTCTTAGTTTTATAATAATATTAGAAGCTGCCTGACATTATATGACATTCTTGTTATGTGTAAGGCAATATATACTGTATCTGCATAGATTGTTGACAGTTCCTTATCTTCATGATGCTATTGATAAGGTGCAGGCTTTAAATATTACCTCCTATTGAGTTTCCCAGTGTCAGTCTTTCCTGCTTGTTGTCTATGAGTGCATCTGTTTCCAGTTTCTTGTGTCAAGCTTCTAAACCGATTGTCCTTTGAGGGGCAGATAGCTGGGATTTTTCCTTTTGCTTAGCTGTGGTAGGTACAACTTCTCTGTCCTGTCCTATAGTTTGATTGGTGGGGTAGAGGTTCCCCCAGGGTACACAAAGCACCAGGAGTGGTACCTGGGATATATTGCTCAGGGGAAAAAACATCTCGGGAAAGTGACAAGGCCCTAACAGTTTAGTTCCCAAGTCTCAGTAGTTGCTAATGTACCTGTTCTCTCTCCTGGGCCTAGATAGGAAGGAAGCTATTCTCCACCGAGTGGACAAAGGCTCAGGAAGGTGATAGGTTCCCAATAATACTGTTCCCAATTCTGATTTGCTGTTAATGCCCAAAGATATTTGAATTCCTAATCCAGAAGCTGCTGATTGGAATAGGGACTATTCCCACCAGAGTAGAAAAATGACCAGGGAAATGAAAACTTCTCAACAATGCAGCTCCCAGTTCTGGCTCTTGCTAATGTCCAATCTGTGAAGCTATGTCCTCTCTCTAAGGAATAGTTGTGGGAGAACTACACCTTCTTGAGCAAACAAAGGCTCAGGGAAGCTGTAACTTGCCAAAAAATGCAGCTCCCAATTCTAGGTCCTTGCCCCAGTCTGTGTACCTCTGGCATCTCTGTTAGGGCTGGTTGGAGGCGAGCTATTCCCATGGGAACAGACAAATGCTCAGAGAAGTGACAGATTCTCAGTAACACCTCAATCCATCTTATTAAGGCTCTTCTTTTTCCTGAGATAGCAATTACTGAGTTTGAATTGGACTTTTAAGAAAACTTTTCTGTGAGTGGACTAAGAACTTACTCCTTGCTGGTTTATTATTTTATAACCACATGGAACAAAAATGAATGGTTTCATATTTTTTCAACAGACTGTGTTCTCTTTTCTCAGGATTTTTCTCTTACAGAGAAAGCACTTACCTTAGACTTCATCCCTATTTTCTACGAATAGTGCTCAAAGAGGTTATGGAAACTGAAGGAAGAAAAATTGATGATTAAATTTATGAAGAACTCTCTGAGGCCTCTATTTTCAGTCTATATTGCATGGTGACAGTGATGGATGGATATCCAGTGCTTCCCTGTGGTCAGAACCAAGGTTATCTCAGTTCTCAGGACTAAGTGTAACCATGTTGCTTTCTCACACAATCAAGAAAGCATTTTAAACTGCAAGTAAAGGAAAATGAAGTTATTTTAAGGGGAAAATGCTAAAATTTCCTTCATGCAATAAAAAATGTAAAACTTCAAGTTTTGTGCTTTATTATTATATTCCTCAGACACACCAATCACAAGAGACAGAAATATCTAATAAGGGAATTGAAAATCAATGACTTTCCCACGCCCCTTGCCTGAGTTTCCAGGCTGAGGCTTCTGTTTTTCAACTGGTCAAGCCAGAGTAGACAATTTAGGAATAGGGAGGAGAAAAAGTGTTTTGAATTTCCCTCAGGCATGCATTCAGGATAGAACATGAAATTGAGTTTTTGACTATGAATGTAAAACCGTTCTTCCTCTGTTTTTCATTCCCTGCATAGTATACTATATAATTATCTGATTCCAAGGGGCCAAAGCTGGTCCATTACGTCTTACTAATGCCTAGTGTGTCAATATTCATGTGTTTCGTTTCATTTTTAACACTTTCCCATTTTTCTAACATTCAAGTTATGTGCATTCCATGTTCCTATTGATAAGTGATGTTTTTTATTGATTTTTCTCATTCCAGCTTAATTCCAATCTGGGTTCTACCAGAACTACACTACTGAAACTATCCTCTTTGTTTAGTGTTCATGTTGCTGTTGATTGCCTTCAAATTGAGCATGACTCATAGAGACCCTATTAACAAAAGTGAAGCCCCTCTACAACCATCAAAACTTATCAAAGTTCATAGAGTTCCTGGAGGCATGAGGTTTAGGAAGTGGATACTGCCCCTGCTTCCAAACCTGTCATAGTATGTTATTATTGTTATGTGCCGTTGTCTCCTGTGATGTGTAGCGACCCTGTCCTGAGACGATCTCATTGGTTCTGACATACCAATCCCCATTGCCCTAGTTACTTATCAATTCATCTTATCCTGGGTCTTTCTCTCCTGCACCAAGCATGATGTTCTTCTCCAAGGATCAATCTCTCCTGGCCATGTGGCCAAAGTGAGGTGGAACTTCAAAATCCTAGCCTCCAAGGAGAGACTTAGTTTCACCCTCTTCAAGACAGACCAATGTGTTTTCTTTACAGTCCATGGTATGTTCAAGCCCTTCTCCAGTACCACAATTCAAAGGCATTTATTTTTCTGTAATCCTTAGTCATTGTTTAACTCTCTGAAGCATAACAAGTAATTGAGAAGCCATGGCCCCAATTAAGTGAACCTATGCAAAACCTATACCTGGACCAAGAGGCAGTCATCAGAACAGAGCAAGGAAACACTCAATAGTTCAAAATTGGGAAAGGCGTACTCCAGGGATGTGTCCTATCTCCATACCTTTTCAACCTGTATGCAGAACAGATTATCTGAGAGGCTGGGATCTATGAGGAGAAGTGTGGCATCAGGATTGGTGGAAGATCTATTAACAATCTGGGTTATTATGCAGATGACACAACCCTGCTTGCTGAAACTGAGGTGGACAGGAAGTACTTGCTGCAGACGGTCAATGACTACAGCCTTCAGTATGGATTGAGGCTCAATGTCAAGAAAACAAAGATTCTCACCACTGGACCAATTGGCAGCATCAGGATGGTGAAGCAATTGAGATTGTTAACAACTTTAATCTGCTTGGCTCCACGGTCAACACTCTTGGCACTAGTAACCAGGAAATAAAAAAATGTATTGTCATGGGAAAGTCTGCTGTTCGGGACCTCTCCAGGGTACTGAAGATGAAAGGTATCACTCTGGAGACTAATGTGCATCTGATACATGCTATGGTCTTTTCAATCACTTGTTATGCATCAGAGAGTTGGACAATGACTAAGGAGGACAGAAGGAGAATTGATGCCTTTGAGCTGTGATGCTGGAGAAGAGTATTGAATGTACCCTGGACTGCCAAGAAAACAATCAGATTCATCCTGCAGAGGATTAAACCAGGCTGCTCCTTGGAGGCAAGGATTCTGGGACTTTGCCTGACATACTTTGGACATGTTGTAAGGAGGGAGAGGTCCTTGCAGAGGGACATCATGCTTGGTAGGGTGGAGGGACAGTGGAGGAGGGGAAGGCCCTCTAGGAGGTGGATTGATTCAGTGACTGGGGTAATCCGGATGGGTGTGTCAGAGGCAGTGAGATTAGCACAGGATACAGCAGGGTTTAGGGCCATGGCAAGCGACTCAACTGGCACATAACAACAACAACAACAATGTATCTAGATGGACACTGTTGCTCTTCAACACTTTGGAGAGGTCCATGACAGTAGATTTTTCTAATGCAATTAGTCTTTTTATTTCTTGACTGCTAGTGTTAAGAGATTCCTATGCATACCATCAGATGAAATCCAGGTATATAACCTGTGTTTATGTCTCTTAAAAAATGTATTTGCTATGAA
>NW_006399768.1:4427401-4428387 GCF_000299155.1 Elephantulus edwardii | reverse complement strand
AACCACAAGTTACCTATGTACAGTAATGCACAGACCAGTGTTATACCATTCAGAGGAATGTTTGACTAAAGCAATTTAAAACCAGGTCCAAGGGCTGCAGATTAAAATTGCCCACCTTGGGCTTGGCAGTGTAACTTTCTGTCCACTAGGCCAATGTAGCACTCTCTATGTTGTCGTTGTTATTGTTGCTAAGTTCAGTCAAGTCATAGATGACTCATAGAGACCATTGGGCTTGGTATATACACAGTGGTATATATACAGTGTTAAAAAATATATATATATACAGTGTAAATACATATATAGTGTAAATATATGTATATATACACACAGTGTAAACATATATATACAGTGTAAAAATATATATACAGTATAAATATACATAAGTGTTTGTTATTGTTGTTAAGTGCTGTAGAGTGGTAGGTAACTCATATCAACCCTATGAAGGAAAGTCCTCAACACTTCTGTGGCATTCATCCTCTCTCCAGGTTCATTGGGTTTCTGGAGGCAAGCTATTACGGAAGTGGATGCCGCTCCTGCTTCCAAGCTTTTTTTTAATTTGGGAGCTCCACCAAACACTGTCTGCCATGGGTAACCATTAATGCATCTGACACATATACAAACAGTGTAAAAAAAAGATATATATAGTGTAAAATGAATATATACAGTGTAAAAAGATATATACAGTGTAAATATATGTGTGTATATATACATAGTGTAAAAAAATATATATACAGTGTAATATATGTATACACAACACAAAGTGTAAAATATATATATACAGTGTAAACAATATATATATACAGTGTAAAAAGTATACATACAGTGTAAAAAAGAGATATACAGTGTAAAAATATATACACAACGTAAAAAATATATACAAGTGTAAAATGCACGCATACACACACAGCCTAAATTTATATATATATATATATATATGTGTGTGTGTGTGTGTGTGTGTGTGTGTGTTAATATATGTGTGTATGTTT
>NW_006399768.1:4415881-4426948 GCF_000299155.1 Elephantulus edwardii | reverse complement strand
AATATATAAAGTAGATCTAAAATAGATCTAAAATATATAAAATATCATATATATATATATTTGTTGTTGTTAGGTGCTGTTGAGTCGTAGATGACTCAGTGGCTCTGAACGAAAGGCCTGCACTGTTCATAGAGTGTCTGGAGGCAAGCCATTTCAGAAGTGGATGCCACTCCTGCTTCCAGGCTTGTTTTAATTGGGAAATTCCACCAAACACTGTCTGCCATGGGTAACCATTACCACGTTTGGCACATCACTGTCACAGTCTTCAGCATCACAGCAGCCACGAGTTACCTCTGTACAGCAATGCACAGACCAGGGCTATACCATCTAGAAGAACGTTTGACAGGAAAACAATTTGAACCTGGCCTGAGGAACGCAGATCAAAATCACCCACCTTTGGCTTGGTAGTATAACTTTCTGTCCACTAGGCCAATGTAGCTTTCTCTATGTCGTTGTTGTTATTGTTGTTAGGTGCTGTCGAGTTGTAGATGACTCATAGCGACTCTATGAATGAAAGGCCTGAGCACTGTTCATAGAGTTTCTGGAGGCAAGCCATTTCAGAAGTGGATGCCACTACACTTTAAATATTTATATGTGGTGTTTGTGATTGTTATGTGCCATCAAGTCACCTGCAACTCATAGCTTCCCTATATGCAATAGCTCTGAAACTTGCCCTGTCCAGTGTCAGTCTCACTGACTCTGATACACCCTCCCCCGCATTGGCCTAGTTAGTTATTGAATCAATCCATCTCATCCAGGATCTTCCTCTCCTGTGCTGTCCCTCCTCCTTTTTGAACACGATGTCCTTCTCCAAGGATCGGTACCTCTTGGCCATGTGCCCAAAGTACGTGCGATGGAGCTTCAAAATCCTAGTCTTCAAGGAATGAATTGGTTTCACCCTCTCTGAGACACAAACCCATTTGTTTCTTGTGATCCATGGTCTGTACAAGACTCTTCCCCAGCACTGCAACTTGGAGGCATCAATTATCTGTCTGTCTGTCTATCTATCTATGTATCTATGTATCTATCTATCCATCCATCCATATCTGTCTATCTAATCTCAAATATCTCTATATCAAATATATCTTTATATCATCTATCTCTATCTTCTCTCTGTCTCTATCTCTATATTTCTATCTATGTAATCTTTGTCTCTATCTAGATCTCAAATATATCTATTATCTGTATATCAAATATATCTATATCAAACATATCTATATCATCTATCTATCTATCTATCTATCTATCTATCTATCTATCTCGATATAGATATAGATTATGCAACGGCGTTTGACTGTGTGAATCATAACAAATCATGGCTGTCTCTGAGAAGAATGGGAATCCCAGAATACTTGGTTGTGCTAATGTGAAACCTATTCTTGGACCAGGAGGCAGTTGTCAGAACAGAACAAGGAAACACTGCATAGTCCAAATTGGGAAGGGTGTATGTCAGGGATGTGTCTTATCTCCATACCTTTGCAGTCTATATGCAGAACAGATTATCTGAGAGGCTGGACTCTGGGAGGAGAAGTGTGGCATCAGGATTGGTTGAAGATTAATTAACAATCTGCATTATGCACATGACACAACACTGCTTGCTGAAACTGAAGAAGACCTGAAGTGCTTGTTGCAGAAGTTCAAGGACTGCAGCCTTCAATATGGATTGAGGCTCAATATCAAGAAGACAAGGATTCTCACCACTGAGCCAATTGGCAGCATCATTATGGATGCTGAAGAGATTGAGACTGTTAACAGCTTTAGTTTGCTTGGCTCCACAGTCAACATTCTTGACACCAGTAGCCAGGAAATTAAAAGACATATTGTGATGGGAAGGTCTGCTGTTAGGGACCTCTCTGGAGTACTGAAGAGCAATGGTGTCACTCTGGAGACTGAGGTGCAACTAATACAGGCCATAGTCTTTGCCATTATTTGTTATGCATCAGAGAGCTGGACAATGACTACGGATGATAGAAGGCGAATTGATGCCTTTGAGCTGTGGTGTTGGAGAAGAGTGTTGAATATACCATGGACTGCTAGGAGAACAGACAAGTTTGTCCTGGAGAGGGTGAAGCCAAGCTTCTCCAAGGAGGCAAGGATACTGAAGCTTTGTCTGACATACTTTAGACATGTTACAAGGAGGGACCTGTTCTTGGAGAGGGATGTCATGCTTGGGAGGATGAAGGGACAGCACAGGAGAGGAAAACCCTGTATGAAATGGATTGATTCAGTGACTGGAGTAATGTGGGTGGGTGTGCTGGAGACAGTGAGACTGGCACAGGACAGAGTATGGTTTAGGGCTGTAGTATATAGGGTCACTATGAGTCACAAACAACTCAATGGCACTTAACAACAACAAATGCACACACACACACACACACACACATTTATAAGTATTAAAAACTTTGAAAACACTTACTATTATCTTTTCATCTGTTTCTTTTTTCTTCCCAATCATTCATTAATAATAAAGGATAGTAAGATTGCTGCTAAGAATGGCTAACCTTTAAATATTACATTTGGTTATGGTTTTATAATCTACTAAATATAGTCTCAGACTATTGGAAAGATTTATGGAGTATTTGACTAGCCTCTCTGTGAATTCAGTTATATGATAAACTTTTATGAACAAGCATTGCCATGAAACATTGGTTTCAACCCTCAGTTGCCGAAACACATGATCAATGAACGAATCAATAGTTAGAACAAGTCCATTGATAGAACTAGTCCAATAGATAGAACTAGTCCATTGCCAACAATTCATAATAACTAAGGCTGACCTATAATTTACCTCTTCTTTTATTGATGCTTATATAATGTTACCTTAACATTGCTAGAAATTACTCATCTCAATTATCCAAGTGAGGGAAAACATTCTCTGTTTTCTACACCAAGTTCTTTATAGCTTAAAAGGCATTTTCTTTTATTACTTTATTATTATTACATCATAGAATTTTCTAATTGTAAGGGACATTAGAATACAGTACTATTTTGAAATGGGTATCTCTGAGCTATTAAGTCTTTTGCTCCAGGGAATACATTTCATTATTCATGGTGTTGTTGTTAGGTGCCATCAAGTATGTTCAGACTTAGTGATCTGTCTGTTCTTGTACTATCTTTGCAATAATTGCTATATTTGAGCCCATTGTTGCTACCACTTGTTTCTGCATCAACTCATATTGTTGAGGATCTTCTACTTTACCAAGTTTAATGTCTTTTTCTATGGACTCACATAAAAAGTATATGAGAAGACATTAACCATTCTTGTTTGTAAGAAGCATGCTGGATTTCTTACTAGATAAATTTGCTTATTTCTCTGGATATCCATGATATAGTCAGCATTGTTCACTACCAGCATGGTTGAGATGTGTCAGTCTTCCAAATTCAATATCTAGTTTCATATATATATTTATATATATATTTTGGTGTAAACCAGACATACTTTAGTCCTTACAGAGATGTTTTTGCTTTAGAAGATTTCTACAGATTTCCCCAGTGCTACATACTGTTTGATTTATTGACTCTTATGTCCATAGATTTTGAATATGGGTTCCTAAGAAATTAAATATTTTAAAATGAAAGTCAATATTTTATTCATTTATCATTATGGTGTATATTGGTCCACTTTTGAGGTTTTACTGGAGTTGGAAATTAAAAATGGCCAAATTTGCTCAGCATTTCTTAGGTTAAGGCAACTAAAGAACAAATTTAAGCTGTGAGTTGCAATGCTTAAGAATGCTATGGGCAGAATATGGAATGATTCAGGAAGCATCAAAAGATGATGGAAGGAGTATACAGAGTCATTGTACCAAAAAGAGTTGGCTGACACAAAAGTATTTCAAGAAACAATATACTATGAAAAGGCAATGGTGTTGAAGGAGGAAATTCAGGCTCCTCTGAAGGACTTGGCAAAAAATAAAGTCCCAAGAAATGATGGAATACCAATTGACATATTTCAACAAACAAATGCTGCCCTAGATGTGCTCTCTGGGTTGTGCCAAATCTGGAGGACAACTACTTGGCCAACTGACTGGAAGGGGTCCATATTTATCCCCATTCCAAAAAAGAGGTGGCCCGACAGAGTGTAGTAATTATCAAACAATATCACTAATATCACACACTAGCAAAATTCTGCTGAAGATTATCCAGAAATGACTGGCACAGTACATTGAGAGAGAACTACCAGAAATACAAGCTGGGTTTAGAAAAAGTTGTGGACTAGAGACATTATCGTTAATGTCAGATGGATCATGGCAGAAAACAGAGAGTACCGGAACAATATATATCTTTGTTTCGTTGACTATACAAGGCCGTTTGACTGTGTGGATCACAACAAATTGTGGCTAACCTTGAGGAGAATGGGAGTCCCAGAACACTTGATTGTGCTTATACAAAACCTATACTTGGGCCAGGAAGCAGTCCTCAGAACAGAGCACGGAAATACTTCCTGGTTCAAAATCAGGGAAGAGTGTGAGGGATGCATCGTGTCTCCATAACTTATCAATCAATATGTAGAATAGCTCATTTAGGGGGCTGGGCTTTATGAGGAGAGAAGTGACATCAGGATTGGAGGAAGACTTATCAATAATGTACGTTATGCAGATGACACAACTTAGCTTGCTGAAAGTGAAGAGGACCTGACGCACTTGCTGCAGAAGGTCAAAGACTGTAGTCTTCAATATGACTTGAAGCTCAACATCAAGAAGACAAAGATTCTCACCACTGGTCCAATTGTCAGTGCACCATAATAGATGGAGAGAGATTGAAGTTGTTAACAATTGCAGCTTGCTTGGCTCCACCATCAACACTCTTGACATCAGCAGTCAGGAAATCAAAAGACAAATTGCATTGTGAAAATCTACTTTCAGAGACCTCTCCAGAGTGCTGAAAAACAACAATATCAGTCTAGAGACTAAGAGCCACCTGATCCAGGCCATGGTTTTCATTATTATCAGAGAGCTGGACAATGCTAAGGATGACAGAAGAAGAATTGATGTCTTTGAGTTGTTGTGTTGGAGAAGAGTCTTGAACATACCATGACTGCCAAGAAAAATACATCTTGGAGAGGGTGATACCAAGTTTCTCCTTGGAGGCTAGGATTTTGAAGCTCCATCTCATATACTTGGGGAATGTGGCCAAGAGGTATTGGTCCTTGGAGAAGAACATCATGCTCAGAAGTGTGGAGAGACACAGTAATTGGGACAATTGTTGTTGTTGTTATGTGCCATCGAGTCACTTGCGACTCATAGCGACCCTATGTAAAACAGCCCTAAATTCTGCTCTGTCCTGTGCCAATCACACCATCTCCGATACAACCAATTGCCTCAGTCACTGAATCAATCCACCTCATAGAAGGCCTTCCCCTCCTGCGCTGTCCCTCCACCCTACCAAGCATGATGTCCCTCTCCAAGGAACGGTCCCTCCTTGCAACATGTCCAAAGTATGTTAGATGAAGCCTTAGAATCCTTGCCTCCAAGAAGCCACCCGGTTTGACCCATTCCAGGATGAATCTGCTTGTTTTCCTAGCAGTCCATGGTACCCTTAATACTCTTCTTCAGCACCACAGCTAAAGGCATCAACTCTCCTTCTATCCTCCTTGGTCATTGTCCAACACTCTGATGCATAACAAGTGATTGCAAAGACCATGTCCTGTATCAGACACACCTTAGCCTCCAGAGAGACACCATTGCTCTTCAGTACTTTGGAGAGGTCCCTAACAGCAGACTTTCCCATAGCAATACGTCTTCTAATTTCCTAGCTGCTGGTGCCGAGAGTGTTGACTGTGGAGCCAAGCAAACTGAAGCTGTGAACAATCTCAATCTCTTCACCATCCAATCCTGATGCTGCCAATTGGTCCAGTGGTAAGAATCTTTGTCTTCTTGATATTTAGCCTCAATTCATATTGGAGGCTGCAGTCCTTGACCCTCTGCAGCAAGCACTTCAGGTCCTCATCACTTTCCACACTTTTCCTCACTTTCTGTAAAACATTGGTCTGTCTGATACTTCTGTAAATTTGAACATTCAGATTAAGACAGACTAGGAAGAAGGATTGGCCATCCACTTCTGAAATAGTTGTTGTTGTTGTTGTTGTTGTTATGTGCCGTCGAGTCGTTTGTGACTCATAGCGACCCTATGCACAACAGCCCTAAACCCTGCTCTGTCCTGCGCCAACCGCACTGCCTCTGACACACCCATCCCAATTACCCCAGTCACAGAATTAATCCATCTCATAGAGGGTCTTCCCCTCCTGCACTGTCCCTCCACCCTCCCAAGCATGATGTCCCTCTCCAAGGACCCGTCCCTCCTGGCAACATGTCCAAAGTATGTCAGACGAAGCCCCAGAATCCTTGCCTCCAAGGAGTAGCTTGGTTTAATTCTCTCCAAGATGAATCTGTTTGTTTTCCTGGCAGTCCATGGTACATTCAGTACTCTTCTCCAGCACCACAGCTCAAAGGCATCAACTCTCTTTCTGTCCTCTCTAGTCATTGTCCAACTCTCTGATGCATAACAAGCGATTGCAAAGACCATGGCCTGTATCAGGCACACCTTAGTCTCCAGAGAGACACCGTTGCTCTTGAGTACTTTAGAGAGGTCCCTAACAGCAGACTTTCCCATCGCGATATGCTTTTTGATTTCCTGACTGCTGGTGCCAAGAGTGTTGACTGTGGAGCCGAGCAAACTGAAGCTGTGAACAATCTCAGTCTCTTCGCCATCCATCCTGACGCTGTCAATTGGTCTTTGTCTTCTTGGCATTGAGCCTCAGTCCATACTGAAGGCTGCAGTCCTTGACCCTTCGCAGCAAGTGCTGGAATAATAGGCCTCCAAAAACCTTATGTACAACTGGGGCAATGGAGGTCAAAAATCAGTGAGACTGGCTCAGGACAGGACAGGCTTCAGAGCTGTTGTACATAGGGTTGCTATGGGTCACAGATGACTGGAGAACACATAACAATAATAACAGCAATGGTGTAATCATAATGAAGTCTATGGTCGTTGATCTTAATCAGCAAGTACTTCAAATCTTCTTTACTGTCAACAAACAAAGCTGTGTCATCTGCATAACACAGGTTGTTGAAATGTTTTCCCTTAATCTTCTTAGATTATTTGAGCAGTATACTACTTGAATAAGTATAGGGAAAGGGTACAACCCTGACGTGCACCTTTCTTAACTTTAAACTGGTGGTATGCCCTTGTTATGTCCAAATTAATGTCTTTTGATCTGCATAGAGGCTCCACAATTTAAATGTCTGTAACAGTAGAGCTTAACTTCTGTAAAATAAAAGTTGATGGCTTTAAGAAATAAGAAAAACCAAAATATAAACTATCTTTGCTAGATGTATTGTCAGCTTTGTTTCTCCTGTGGCAGTCTGGAAGAACAATTTGTCAAATGCAGTGTACCTTAAAGAAGTTTAAGAATATTAAATCATGTCAGGTTGGAAAAGTCACTATTAGGAAAGATCTCATCATAACAATTACTTATAATTTTCCATTTGTGTGATTCAGCAGTATGAGCTACATCTTTTTCAGTTACATCTGAAGTTTTTTATTACTGTGTTGTAGCCCAATGTTTGTCCTAACTTTGCCTCCTTTTCAGTTTCATGCATATCTTATTGCTTAATGAGTCTTTTTAAATCAATGTCACCACCCTAGAAGGCTGTTAGATACAGTCTCCTGCTTATAAATGGGGAAATGTGAACTTACTGGACAAGTATACTTACATGACTTCCACTGTTTCTTCCTCTCTCTGACCTCTTCGGGCCTCGGGGCTCCCTTGGTAACAGTGAGTGCTCCTTCTACTAACAACAAAGAGTCCTAAAACCATTATACAAGAAGACCTTCCATGTAGAGTGAGACCATTAATACGAATACTTCGTTCTAGTGACTCAGTGTAACACACATATAGTTGCCATTTTCACCAATTAATGGATATTCTGCCTTTTAATTCTTACACTTCTCAGCTTGTATTGGGTCTTCTTTCTCTCAGATTCTTTTCTCTCACAGCTAACAATCTCCATTGGTTATTACCGCATACATTTAGAAAAGGGTAAGATATGTCAGCCATGAAGCTGAGGAAAAGTAGGGTATCTTTTCTATGATCTATTCTTCCAGGGAAAGAACTAAGTACCTGAGTGAAAGATAAAGCTGAAATAAAGGTCCACTGTAGAAAATAATGTGTACTCTTTTAAAGTAATTGTCCCCATCCCTCAGCTCACAGCTGTTGTTGACTACTGAGTCGGAATCTACTCATGGCTGAGCTTCCAGTGAGTTTTCAGAAGCTGTAAGTAATAAGGAAGGAGATTGCCTATCTTTTTTCTATAGAGCAGCTAGTGGACTTGAACTGTGTTGCTTTGGTTTGGAAGTAAAAACACCTTACCACTAAGCCACCTGATCTCCCTATACACTGATGTTGTTATTTGCAGTTAAGTTGAGAACTGTTCATAGCTACTCTGTTAACAGCCAATCTAGACTCTGTCTTATCCTGTGTCATCCTCACAATCTCTGACATACTTGAGCCCATTGCTGCACTGACTGCATATGGCTACCCTATACACTAAGGTAAATAATAATTTCCCATTTGAACATACTATGGACCACCAAGAGAACAAATAGGGTGAAAGCAAGGCAAGGATTTTGAAGCTCTGTCTCATGTCCTTTGGGCACATGTTAATAAGGGAGGAACCAGTCCTTGGAGAAGGACACTGCAAGAGAGGAAGACCCTGGGTAAATGGATCAACACGGTAACTGAGGTAATGGTGATAAGTGTGTCCGAGTCGGTGAGACTGGCTTAGGATAGGGCAGAATTCAGAGCCATTGTACTTAAGGTCGCTATGAGTCACAGACCCATGGCACAAAGCCACAATAGCAATTGTTTTCTTTGTGTAACCACCAACATAACTTATCAGATCTAACAGTGCATCCAGTTGAAGTATGCACATTCCTTATGCTTCAGCATGTGGATTCCCGTTTTTGTTACTCCTCTCTTTCATATTTTATTTTCTGCTTTAATTTTCAAGTTTGAGCTGTGGGGAAAATTGAGATTAATGCAGGGAAGTAAGCATTTGTTCTACTATCTATCCACCCACCCCTCATCCATTCAACAGCATTTTAAAGGATTTCTTGTTTGAGTTAATTTCTTCAGTCTACTTCTGGAGTACTATCTAGGAGGCTTACTGTTTTTGTTTTGTGTTGCTTTGCTTTTGCTGTTTGTGGTTTGTTCGGTTGGCAATAAACCAGATGATTTATTGTCTCCTTATTTTTGCTGGAGCTGCAATCTGGCTTGTCAGGAACAAGCCCTGCAGAAAATAGCTTCATTTCATACCAGCCTTTCCCCAATTTCATTTGTCTCAGGATGGAGGAAAATTGAACAAATACAGCTCATCCCACACTCTGAAGATGGGGTACATTTATCAGGTAGGTCTATCAGGCGTTATTACCACACATTGATAGAAGAATTATCTTTGGTGCAATGTGACACCAAAGAAGAAAATTAGCAATAAAAACTTAATGTCTTTTTTACCATTTTGCTTTATTGCTGAATTCCCTGACAGCAGCCTCCTGCCCAAACCCCCATTCATCAAGTGAAACACAATTTTATTGGAAACCACCTAAAGCAAAATTACAGAATGATGATTTTAATATTGCAAGAAGTATTTAATAATTTAATTGTTTTGTACATTCCACTTTAATTTTTTTACCTTTTAATTAAGTGTATATAAGGGCATCTGAAAACAAGTAGAAAAGATTTCCATATTTAAACATCTTATAGAATTTTTATTTATATACATTAAATTGAAAAGGTTATTGTATTGTTATTTGGAACTCTGATTTAATGAATAAAGGTTTTACAAACATGTTAAGCAGTGAATAGCCTCAATATTATAATCTAAATGTAATAGCCTATGGGTAACTTTTTTTAAATTGAAGCCTCACACTTAAACACAAAAGTACAAGCAAATATTTTAAGTAATTTAAAAGAATTCCCCTGTTAAAAAAGAAAGAAAAATTCTCCTATAAGGAACTCCAAATAATCAGGCCTGAGTCTGCTTTATGAACCTCTAAATGGCAACAAAGTGCATTCAAACCTAATAAACTCATGAACTAATCTCTCAGATTTTCAAGAAGAGGGTGGGTCATATGTCTCAATGTTCCAGTTCTGGTTTTCATGTTTTTCCCCCAAAATTATTAATAATGTCTTATTTCACCCTCAGAAATAAACTGATTCATACAACTAATTGTGCGATCATGATAAGGTTAAAACTAATGACTTAGGGGAGCTGGACGTTTATGAGCCATCAGAACAAGGAAACATACTGACATGTGTGGACTTAGTGTTTTAGGTGCACGAGTCACGTCACAGACAGTGGACTGGAATAAGAACCGCCAATCACACTTAGATCTCTTTATGACATCATCTCATTTACCCAGCCTCCAGCCCCAAGGCACGCCCAGATGAAGAAGCCTTATATATACCACCTTGCCTCGGTGACATGCTGCCTCCTCCACTATTCCAATTCCTCTGGAGGAAGACTGTCCTGTCCTTTGGGACATACCTTTTTAATAAGTCTGCCCTTGATTTTTATTGTCACTTCTTTTTCCTCAGCCTTGTGCTGTAGCAAAAGGCCCCAGCCTACTCAGAGATTACACCGAGCAAGACCAGCATTGGCCCTTCTAAGGGCTCCCATGCTGTACAATAAAGTCAACTTTCCCAAAGAACACTGAAACTGCTATGCACTGTGCTGCCTTGGTGGCTTGGGCACTGTCTCCTCCTCTAGCCTCCCTTGTCTGATTTAATTCTCTAGCTTAAGTGAGTAGAACAAACTAGGACATTGACTCCATGGTAACAATCACACTACCTAAGAACTTGCAGCTTCTAGTACTTTGTAAGCTATTAGAGAATAGGCTTTCATGAAAAAATATTCTGGGGGAGAGAATAGTCTAAAAGTATTATATTTTAGGGCATTATTTTTATCGTAGGAGTATGCAATGAGGGTTGCAGAGTGGATTATATTTGGGGGTAGGGGTGGGGTTTGGGGAGGTGTGTGTGTGGGGGATTGTGTACCAATGAGGGAG
>NW_006399768.1:4397886-4415737 GCF_000299155.1 Elephantulus edwardii | reverse complement strand
ATTAAAAAAAAAATAATAATAATAAAATTTTAAAAAATATTCTCTTTCCTTTACACTGTTCCTTTTACAAGGGAGCTCTGGTAGTTTAGCCGGTGAGTTGTGTGGCTAACCCAGGAGGATGACTCTTGATGGTTCAAACCCACTAGCAGCTCCAAAGTGGAGAGATGACAATCTCTTCCAGGGCGATTTACAGTATGGAAAGCGATGTTGTCAGCTTTGAGTCGATTCCAACACAACACCAGCGAAGGTTCTTCGGTTTTGTTTGGGTGTTGCTGTTTGGTTGTTTTGGGTTTTTTTGTTTGTTTGTTCGTTTTGGTTTTTTTTAGTTACAGATTAAAGAGCAATTTCATGTTCATTATGGTATTTCATCATTACCACAGTCCTTCAAAGGAACTGACAAAAAACAAGTCTCCAGAAGTTGATGACGACATACCAATAGCAGACACTGCCCTGGACATGCTAACTAAGTTGTGCCAAGAAATCTGGAGGACAGCCACCTAGCCAACTGACTGGAAGAGATCGATATTTGTTCCCATTACAAAGAAAGGTGACCCAATAGAGTGTGGAAATTATCAAACAATATCATATGCAAGCAAGATTCTGCTGAAAATTATCCAAAAACTACTGGAGCAACATGTCAACAGAGAAACTGCCAGATGTACAGGCTGGGTTTAGAAGAGGCCTTGGTCCTAGGGATATTATAGCTAATATCAGATGGATTTTGCAGACAGCAGAGAATACCAGAGGGATATCTATCTGTGTTTCATTGACTATGCAAAGGCTTTTGACTGTGTGGCTCACAACAAACTGTGGCTGACCCGAGAAGAATGGGAATCCCAGAATACTTAATTGTGCTTATGCGAAACCTACACTTGAACCAAGAGGCAGTTGTCAGAACAGAGTAAGGAGACACTGCATGGTTCAAAATCGGGAAGGGTGTCTACCAGGGATGTAGTTTGTCTCCATACCTTTTAAATCTTTATGCAGAACAGATTATCAGAAAGGCTGGGCTGTATGAGGGGGAATGAGGCATCAGGATTGGAGGAAGATTCAGCAACAACCTGCATTATGCAGATGACATAACCCTGCTTGATGAAACTGAGGAGGACCCGAAGAGCTTGCTGCTGAAGGTCAAGGACTGTAGCCTTCAAGATGAATTGAAGCTCAACATAACATAAAGAAGACAAAGACTCTCACCACTGGGCCAATTGGCAACATCATTATGGTGAAGAGATTGAAATTGTTAACAGTTTTAGTTGGCTTGGTTCCACAATCAACGCTCTTAGTACCAACAGCCAGGAAATCAAGAAACGAATTGTATTGGGAAAGTCAGTTGTCAGGGACCTTTCCAGAAAAGCAACAATGTCAGGCTGGAGACTAAGGTGTGCCTGATACAGGCCATAGTCTTCACAATTGTGTGCTATACATCAGAGAGCTGGACAGTGACTAGGGATGAAACAAAGAGAATTGATGCTTTTGAGCTGTGGTGCTGGAGAAGAGTGTTGAAAATACCATGGACTGCTAGGAGAACAAACAGGTTTGTTCTGGAGACGGTGAAACTGGGCTGCTCCTTAGAGGCAAGGATTCTGAAGCTTCATCTGACATACTTTGAGCATATTGCAAGGAGGGACTCATAAGAGAGGAAGACTCTTGATCAGATGGATCGATTCAGTGACAAGGGTAATGGGAGTAGGTGCATTGGAGATAGTGAGGTTGGCACAGGATAAAGCACGGTTTAAGGCCCTTGTCATGATGAATTGCAAGTGATTCGATGGCTCATAACAACAACAACAAAAACAAAAACAACAACTAGTTTATTTACGAAATTAGAATATATCGTTTTCAAGAACAAATTCTTTCAATTTTTCTCAGTGCCTCCCATCAAATTGTACAACCCCATGATTAATCCCCTCCTGCCCCTGCATATTCTCATTTATAAAGATTTGTCAAATGAGTAAGAAGTGCTCTGTATACAAGAGGAGAATAGAGGTTCTTGGACTACTAAACCACATATTTTTTCCAACTTGTTTATAATCTATCATCTAACTGAGAGCCTCACTTTTGTTGGTGCACAATAAAACATTTATCATATTAAATTGAGAGAGTGTTGAGTCTTCAATAGGGAAAAACGCCCAAGCTGTTGATGTTGCTGGAAATAGGTTTTATGCATTCAGGAGAAGAGACACATAACGGCGACATGAGGAAAAATAGGGAGGTTGTGTGTTTTTTGTTTTTTTAAGTTATGTGGTTATTGAAAACTTATAGAATATAAAGTATAGCACTTCCTTAAATTCCACACTCCCTAGTTTTTCCTATTTTCAAGATATTTTAAAAAATTTTTTATTATATTGGTTTGCTTATAAAGTTTATATACATTGTGTTTTACACTATTTTTCATTCACATTGTGAATCATAGAATCATTTCTATTCATTATGTTTTATAAAATGAATAAGCATTAGACTATGCCCACCATAACCATGTCTTTTCAGGTTGTTGTTGTATATTTATGTGCTGTCGAGTCACCTATAACTCATAGTAACCCTATGAAAAACAGCCCTAAACCCTGGTCTATCCCTCGCCTATCTTATTGTCTCTGACACCCCTATCCCTGTTACCCCAGTGACGGAATCAATCCATCTCATCCAGGGGCATCTTCTCCTATGCCTCCTCCACCCTCCCAAGCATGACGTCCCTCTCCAAGGACTGATACTGCCTTGCCACATGTCCAAAGTATGTCAGATGAAGCTTTTAAATCCTTGCCTCCAAGGAGCAGCTGGGCTTCACCTTCTCCAGGACAAACTTGTTTTCCTAGCAGTCCGTGGTATATTCAGTACTCTTCTCCAGCACCACATCTCAAAGACGTCAACTCTCCTTCTATCATACCCACTGGATTTCCCCCATTTCCTTTACCGACTCCCTCCATCCACCAAAATATATAACTCTGTGATTTCACCCCTATCCATCCTTACGCCTCTGCTCCCACCCCTTTACTCCTGAGATACCCACATGTTTTACTAGTTATCCTTCTGTTTTTACAATAATGATCTTATGCATTATTTGTTCTTATGAGACTGCATTAGTTCATTGAACATAATGCCCTCCAGGCTCTCCCAAGTTATGCAATGTTTTTCAGAATCTTTGTTCTTGAGTGCTGCAGGCTATTGTGTGAATGTACCACAATTCTGCAATCCATTCCATTGTGGTTGGACACTGAGGCTGTTTCCATGTTCTTGTGATACTGAATAATATTACTATTAACACTAGTGTACAAGTCTCTGTTTGTGCCTCAGTTCTCATTTTCTCAGGGTATATTCCATGCAGTAGAATAGCTGAGTCATATGGAATTTCTACGTTCAGCTTTTTGAGGAAGTGCCAACATGCCTTCCAGAGTTGTTGTACCATTTTACAATCCCACCAACAGTGTATAAGAGTTTCTTTCTCTCCACCTCCTCTCCAACATTTATTACTTACTATCCTGTTAAACTTTGCAACTGCTACTGGAATGAGATGATATCTCATTGTGGTTTTGATTTGCTTCTCTCTTATTGCCAGCGATTTTGAGCATTTCTTCCTATGTCTATTGGCTGAATGTCTTCCTCTGTGAAAAGTCTGAGGAAAGATAAGACATTTTGTTCTAACATTTCTTCTTATTCCCTAAGAAAACTGCTTTGATTTTCTCAAGTCACTAGAAGACGTTTTTGCCCTGATGCTTCAACTTCTCTTTTGGAGAAAGTTTACTCAGGGTTGGCATAAATAGAGAAGAAAACTAAAGAAATGGAGGAAGAAGAAGAAGAAAAATTCTCAAAGAGACTTGCTAACATTCTCACATCTTAGTTGGTAACTCAGTTCTGGTAACAGAGAGTGCAAAGTGTGTTGTATGTGCCACAGCGGAGATATTCATCAACATCTTTAGAAGCTGCCACTGAAGCTGTAACTCATTTTTCCCCCATAGCCTTCCTCCCTGGCCATTTTAAACTATGGCTTCCTCGACCCCACAGGCAATTTTCGGCAGCCGACTGATGTCTGAGGAATGTGGAAACAAGGTCATTAGCTCTCCTCCAGTTAAGTCCTGCCTGTCGTTCACAATAAAAGAACCTCCACTCCTTGTCTTTTTTCAAGCAGAGGCATTTATTATCCAGATGAATTGCTGCAGAGATTGTTTTATTTTAAACATTTCAGTGACTCTGCATAGTTATTTAATACTTGCTTGAGCTCCTACACTTTATAAATCCTTGTCTTTTGAATGAAAGCAGTTTTGGAGAATGTGTGTGTGCTGGGGTGTGTCTGACCCTCACCATTTGATAGTGGGGTAGACATTAATGAGAAGTGGCTGCGTGCTTAAGGACAGCATTTCTTTTGTGAGATTATTTCTTTGACATCTCAGTCACTCTGACACTTCCCTGCTACTTCCTCCAGAACATACAGGTTTAAAACAACAACAACAGATATTAAGGAAAAGAAAGCCTGCCTTTTTTCTTTCTCTCTCTCAAATCCACGTCCGGCTACTTCCCTACCTCCTTTTAACTCCTTCTTTACTAACAATGTGCAGTATTAGATGAGATTTCTATTTCATTGGTTTCAACCAGCTTGACCAAATATAAAGATGATCATTTATCTTTTTGACTTGAGATGCACTACTAACTAGATTTTAACCCTATGAGAAATTTGTGCATCTGCTGCATTTCGGCCCTACAAAATATGAATACATATGGCTTGGATTATTGGAACTATATCAGGGTTCTAATAAAAACTTATGGTCTGGATAAGAAGGGCTAAGGCACTGAAACACAGTGTTAAATAAATTATTTAACCATGTTATAACTTCTTTAAGGAAATTCTGGTTGTGTAGTGGTTAGAGAGTTGAGCTGGTAACTCAAAGCTGGCACCTCTCTAGTGGTTTAATCTCCCAATCACTCCATAGAAGAAGGATGGACATTCTTCTTCATGTGAATTGCAGCCTCTGGAAATTCACTGGATGGTGAGATATAATTTGATTCCAACTCTGTAGCAATGACTTTGACTTTTGATAGCTTCTTTTCATATTTTGGTAATGCAATTTACTGCTACCTAAGGGCTAAATTTCAAAGCCACCCACAGGTGCCTGGGGAAAAAGGCATTACTTCTGCCTCCGAAACATTAGCCATTGAGAACACTATGGTGCACAGCTCTGCCTCACACTCATGAGGTTGCTATGAGTCAAGTCGACCTGAAGGTAACTGATTTTATTAACCTTTCTAAAAATTGGTTTGTTTACAATGTTCATATACATTGTGTTTTACACTATTCTTCATTCACATTTTGTTTCATATTATTATTCTCATCCATTATGTTCTATAAAATTAAGCACTATTAGACCTTGCTCATCATTACCCTGTCCTTTTGCTCATATCCTTCCTTCCCTCCTTCCAACCACCAACCTGTGCAACCCTGTGGTTTCACTCCTAGCCATTCTCAGCCCTCCCCACCTTAAGTCCACATACATGTTTTACTAGTTATCATTCTATTTTTACATTAATGATCTTATGCAGTATTTGTGCTAATGAGATTGCATTAGTTCAGTCAACAGAATGCTCGCCAGCCTCTCCCTAGCTTTGTATTTTTTTTAATTGTTGCTCCTGAGTGCTGCATAGTATTTCACTGTGTGAGTGTACCACAATTTCTCAATCCATTTGATTGTAATTGAATGTATGGGCTCTTTCCACATTCTTGGCAATCGTGAATAACATTGCTATGAACATTGGTGTACAAATTTCCGTTTGTGTCTCATTTCTAGTTTCCTTGGGCTGGTCATACAGAGTTTTTATGTTTAACTTTTTGAGGAAATGTCAAATTGTCTTTCAGAGTGGTTGCACCATTTTATAATCCCACTAACAGTGTGTGAGAGCTCCGACCTCTCCACATCCTCTCCAAGATTTATTGCTTGTTAATGTTTGTTTACAGTTCCTAAGCTTTTTTCCCCCCACCTTGTTGGAAAAAGTTTTTGAAGAGCACAGAGATTTAATCTTTAGAAAACCCCATTTATCAATTTTATCCTCTTCAGATTGTGCATTTCTGATTGTTTTTGACAATCTCTATATCCAGTTTGTCTCTTATGAACTTTATGGTTTGAGCTTTACTCAGGTCTCTGATTCACCTTGAGTTGATTTTTGTGTTTAGTGTGAGATGTGACTCCTGTTTCAGCTTTCTGCAGGTAGCAGTCTGCTTTGGGCAACTGATTTGTAATTCCATTACCAATATGAAATATTAAAAATATTTTTTGGGTTATAGAAAATGGCATACAAATAATTGTAAAATGAAGTATTTTCCTCTACATATTTTCTTTCAAGTATTCTTGAAAGTATCCTTTAAAGTATACCTAATAAAGTATTTGAAAAGAAATAATTTGGTAGATTTACTCTGTGAGCCATTTCCCTTCTCCCTTCATTGAGTTGGAACCAATTCCTAGTTGATCCTCTATTGGGTTTCCATGGTTGTAAATCACACAGGGGAAGTGTGCCTATCTTTTCTCCTAAGAGCTAGTGGTGATATCTGTCAGAGAGGTGAGGACAAGTACACAGCTCCCATTAATAAAGGTGCTTGCCATTAAAAATTAAAATTTATGTAAACATAAAAGAAAAAATCACCAATCTATCAATAACCTTTACAAATATTAATATTTATTTTCAGTGAAATAGGGAGCGCTGGTGGTATAGTTGGTAGTGAGTTGCATAGCTAACCCAAAGATGGCACCTCTGTGGTGGTTCAAGTCCACCAGCTGCCCTGTAAGGTCAAGGTGGGCACTCCCATCTTTGATGATTTACTGCCTTTGAAAACTTGCTGAGGGTCATCTCTGAGGGGGTTCTGACCTGATGGCAATGCTTTCGAGTTTTCAATGAAAAGATTAGAATTCAGAGAGAGCCACAGTTCCCATATGTCATAAATACCAGGCTTTCCTTTAACCAACTTCAATTATTTTAATGAAGTTACTGACCTGAGTATAATATAGTGAGCTATTGTTACACTTAAAAGATTTTTAATTAAAATCACAGCACTTTCCAAAGATGGAAGAAACCTTAGCTCAGTCATATCTGCATTCTGCATTTGAAATGAGTTTAGCTAGATACTTGCATTAGAAATTACTGTTTCTTTTCTCAAGACAAAACTTCTAAAAAACTATGTTTTGGACAAGGAGGGCTCGTGCACGGAAATAAAAAGATAAATCACTTATTTAACCAAGCTATACCATCTTTTAATTTTTTTATCCTATTGGCAGAGCAGATTATCTGAGAAGCTGGGCTCTATGAGGAGAATTGTGGCATTAGGATTGGTGGAAGATCTATTAACAATCTGCGTTATGCAGATGACACAACCCTGCTTGCTGAAACTGAGGAGGACCTCATGCACTTGCTGCGAAGGGTCAAGGACTGCAGCCTTCAGTATGGACTGAGGCTCAATGTCAAGAAGACAAAGATTCTCACCACTGGACCAATTGGCAGCGTCAGGATGGATGGCGAAGAGACTGAGATTGTTCACAGCTTCAGTTTGCTCGGCTCCACAGTCAACACTCTTGGCACCAGCAGTCAGGAATCAAAACGCGTATTGCGATGGGAAAGTCTGCTGTTAGGGACCTCTCTAAAGTACTCAGGAACAACGGTGTCTCTCTGGAGACTAAGGTGCACCTGATACAGGCCATGGTATTTGCAATCGCTTGTTATGCATCAGAGAGTTGGACAATGACTAGGGAGGACAGAAGGAGAGTGGATGCTTTTGAGCTGTGGTGCTGGAGAAGAGTACTGAATATACCATGGACTGCCAGGAAAACAAACAGATTCATCTTGGAGAGGATTAAACCAAGCTACTCCTTGGAGGCAAGGATTCTTTGGCTTCGTCTGACATACTTTGGACATGTTGCCAGGAGGGACGGGTCCTTGGAGAGGGACGTCATGGCTTGGGAGGGTGGAGGGACAGCGCAGGAGGGGAAGACCCTTTATGAGATGGATTGATTTGGTGACTGGGGTAATCGGGATGGGTGTGTCAGAGGCAGTGCGGTTGGCGCAGGACAGAGCAGGGTTTAGGGCTATTGTGCATAGGGTCGCTCTGAGTCGCAAACGACTCGACGGCACATAACAACAACAACAACATTGGCATTTGACTGTGTGGATCACAATAAATTGTGGCTAACATTGAGAAAAATAGGAATCTCAGAACACTTGATCGTCTTTATACAAAACCCATACTTGGACCCAGAAGCAGTCCTCAGAACAGAGCAAGGAAACACTGAATGGTTCAAAATAAAGAAAGGAATGCGTCAGGGATGCACCCTGTCCTCATAGTTTTCAATCTGTATGCAGAACAGATCATTCGGGAGACAGCGCTTCATGAAGTGGAGTGTGGCATCAAGACAGGAGGAAGACTCATTAACAACTTACGATATGCAGATGACACAACCTTGCTTGCTGAAACTGAAGACCTGAAACACTTGCTGCAAAAGACCAAGGACTGTAGTCTTCAATATGGATTGAAGCTCAACATCAAGACAAAGATTCTCACCACTAGGCCAATTGGCAGGACCATAATAAATGGAGAAAATATTGCGATTGTAGCAATTATAGCTTGTTCAGATCCACAATCAACACTCTTAATACCAGCAGTCAGGAAATAAAAAGACAGATTGCATTGGGAAAACTGCTGTCCTGGGTCTCCCCAGAGTGCTGGAGAGCAATGATGTCAGTCTAGATGCAAAAGTGTGCCTAATCCAGGCCATGGTCTTCTCAATTACTTGTTATGCTTTGGAGAGTTGGACAATGACTAAGGATGACAATAAGAATAGGTGCCTTAGAGCTATGGTGAAGGGTCTTGAATGTGCCATAGTCCGCCAAGGAAACAAATCAATCTGTCTTGGAGCGAGTGAAACTAAGTCTCCCTTTGGAGGCTAGGATTTTGAAGTTTTGCCCACTTACTTTGGGCACTTGGCCAGGAGAGATTAGTCCTTGGAGAAGGTCATCATGCTCAGAAGGGTGAATGGACAGAGCAGGCGAGGAAGACCCCAGATGAGATGGATTGATACAATCACTGGGGCAACGGGGGTTGGTGTGCTGGAATTAGTGAAACTGGCTCAGAACAGGGAAGGGTTCAGAACTGCTTTACAGTGTCGCTATACATCACAGGAGACTCAATGGCACATAACAATAATAACATACTATGACAGGTTTGGAAGCAGAAATAGTATATACTTCCTAAATAACATGCATTCAAAAATTCTATGAACTTTGATAAATGTTGATAGTTGTAGAGGGGCTTCAGGCCTTTTCTTTACAGGGTTGTTATGAGTCATATTCTACTCAAAGGCAATCAACAACAACAATCTACAGTAGTATGATACTCACTAACAGCACTGAGGGAGGAACAATAATGATTAAATTACTAATACGATGCTCAACACCAAACAATTACTGGTAAGGATTTTAAACTATCCATTATGCTTTAATTGAAAATGTAAGTGATTAAGAAAATATTAACTCTGATACCACAGTACCATCTTTTATTTTTAGTACCACTTATTCTTTAAACATTATGTAGTGACCTTCCTTGTCCTTTGTGATGGTTTTTGCATTGAAATTTTTTTTATCGGACATTAATATCATAGTGCTACTCCTATTTATTTCTGGTTGCCATTTTCTTGGTATATTTTTCCCCCATCCTTTTATTTTTAGTCTTTTTTTATCTTTATTTTTCAGGTGTGTCTCTTGTAGACAGCATATTGATGGATTTTGGTTTTTTTATCCAATCTGTTATTCTTTTTCTCTTCAGTGGTACATTCAAACCATTCACATTCAGTGTGATTATTGACAGGCAGGGTTTTATTACTATCATTTTGTTGAGTTCTTTTTGGTGTTGTTGCTAGTTACTTTGGTTGATGCTGCTTTCTGTGGCACCTCTGTAAGAAGGACATCTCTTAGTGTTTCCTGCAATGCTAGTCTTATTTATACAAACTTCCTTAGGTTTTGCTTTTTGGAAAATATCTTGATCTCCTTCATATTTGATGGACAATTTTTCTGGGCACAGTATTCTTGGTTGACAGCTGTGTTCTTTGAGTATTTGATATATGCCCTTTCACTGTCTTCTTGCTCGCATGGTTTCTGCTGAGAAATTGGCACTTAATTTTATCTGCTCTCCCTTATAGGTTACTCTTTATTTCTCCCTTGCTGCTTTCAGAATTCTCTCCTTATCTTTGGTTCTGGGAAATTTGACTATGACATGCATTGGTGTTTTTCTCTTGGTGTCTATTCTATATGGTGTTTGCTCTGCTTCTTGAATATATATATTTTCTCCCTACGAACCTGGAGAAAGAATGAAAGTCACACAGGTGTTGAAGACTTTCGTTTATAGGGTCACTATGAGTTGCCTATAACTCAACGGCACTTAACAACAATAACATCAACTTAGAGAGTGATAAGTTGGCCTAGAAAGTGATGCTACCAAGCCAAAGGTGGGTGACTTTTAATCCGTGGCCCTCAGGCTTGTCTTTCATTGTTTTTGTTCAAACATTCTTCTAGGTTGTACACTTGCCGTACAGTGGTAACTTATGATTGCTGTGAATCTGAACATTGTGAAACTGATGTGTCAAATGCATTAATGGTTAACCATGGTGGACAGTATTTAGTGGCGCTCCCCAATTAAAACAATCTTGCAAGCAGGAGTGGCATCCGCTTCCATAATAGCTTGCCTCTATGAGCCTGTAGAACTGATGAAAGTCACACAATTGTTGAGGACTTTTGTTCATACGGTCGCTATGAGCCACCTATGACTAGACGATGCTTAACAACAACAATATTAATTATGCCTGGGAAGTTTTCCTCTATCAATTCTTCTAGAACTTTTTTGGTGTGTTTGCTTGCTTCTTCCTGTTCTGGTATTCCAGTGATGTGCGTGTTATTTCTCTTGATGATGTCCCACATTATTCTTGGGTTTTCTTCTTTTTCCTTCCTTTTTGATTCTGCTTTTTTGCTCTAGCAGGTTAGTGGTGACAATTCTATCTTCTATTTCACTGGTTCTGTGTTTCATCTTTTCAATGCTGCTCATGTGTCCCTCCATCATGTTGACACTAATATCTCATTTTTTTATCTTCATTGTTCTAGATAATTTTTTTAAGCTCCTTCTGGTTTTCACTTGTAGTGTTCTGTAATTCTTCAAGGTTGTCTTTCACCCATTGAAAATATTCAATCATTGTTCTTTTAAATTTTGTGTCAGAAAGTTCCATCAGACTTTCTAGCTTCAGGAAATCCATTGATACTGTGTCACCTTTTGAGGGTGACATCTTGCTTTGTGCTTGTGCAGTGTGTGGGATATGTTCTTGATTTTAAGACAGTGGGAAGCTACCCCACCTGTGTTTCTCTCTGAACTTCTGACTCAAGGAAAAGTTCCGTTCAGGGCCTGTGAGAGCAACCTCTTGTAGCGAAGTCAGAGTAAGGTGCTGGCTGGACATGTAAGCATGGGTGTGGAGCTGAATGGGGGACGGGGCAGGCACGGGGCAGGGCAGGGTGACCATGGGGTTAGGTCAGCCACTTGCAGGGACCTCACTCAGATTTCAGCTGTCTGGGTATGCTCATGGGTGGGGTCTCTACTCAAATTCCAGCTGTCCATCTCCCACCTAGGAGCTCTCATCAGCAGTGCTTGCCCAGACACCCAGGTGTCATCGCTCCAGCAGCCTCCACCCCAGCAGGGCCCTGGGCCCAGCAGGGCTTAAGAAAACTCAGTCAAATTCCCACTGACCAGCTCTCTCCTGGTGGGTCAGCGGGGCTTAAGAAAACTCAGTCAAATTCCTCCCAGCCCGTTCACTCCTGGCCAGTCAGTGGGGCACAAGAAAACTCAGTCAATTTCCTGCTAACTTGCTTTCTCC
The DNA here is from genome assembly GCF_000299155.1 of Elephantulus edwardii. NCBI lineage: Eukaryota > Metazoa > Chordata > Mammalia > Macroscelidea > Macroscelididae > Elephantulus > Elephantulus edwardii. The sequence goes on along the minus strand of NW_006399768.1, from coordinate 4,403,858 downwards.
TGGTGAGTGGGTCCCACAGAAGCTCTGCTGGCAGCTTTCACCAGGGCCAGCAGCTCGCTGCTCCTGTAGCTCCCAAATAAGTATTTTAATTAAAATTCTGACTCAAATTCCTACTTTCCATGTCATGCTGCATTGGTCTCTGTGCGCCACGTTGGTCTCTCTGGTGGCCCATTTTCATGCATCTTGCTGCTCCTCCATCTCCTTATGCTGTTTCCTCTACCACCACCATCTTGGTTCTCAGTACCACTTACTCTTGATCTTCTCTCTTTTGGGATGCTAGCTTTACTAACAGCATCCAGCTGTAATGCAACTGACAATCTAAAGCACTCACTAGTCTCTGCAACATCTACCTGAATCATCTAGAGTGGCTAAATACCAATAGCCCTTGGAGTTGCCTGCTTTGCCCTGGATTGCCTGTACCAGATCCTGCCCAGAATGCCAACATCACAGGAGAATAGAGAGAAAATGAACAGACAGTAATGGCCTGGATCTGAGATAGCATAGCAGGGTTGGCTGAAGGATGAAGGTAGGGACATGCTGGCTGGGCAAGGTGAGGAAACCTAGGAAGATACTGGGGTGGGAGAGGGAGACGGGACCATGACATATGTGCCTAAGGTAGAGGTGGGGGAGATTAACATCGAATATATTAGCTGTGTAATGATGAAAGGGTCTTACTACTCTTTTTGGGTAAAATGCTTCTCTCTCAGAGAGTGTTTTAAAGCTGAGCATCCAAATTAAGATGAAGGGAAATTAAAATTGGGGAGAGGGATTGACCATTCACTTCTGAAATGACAGGCTTTTTAAAATCCTATGCACAAGAACTCACTTAGAATTAGACTAGCAGATATGGCACCAGAGGGTGAACCTTTATACTGGGAATCACAACAGAGGAAGAGTTGCAAACAGACACTAGTGATCAGAATGTAAGAAGTATGAATGCAGGGAAACTGGACATTGTTAAGGAAGAAATGAAATGCATAAATATTGACATATTTATGTCAGTATTGAAATATTGACAAAATAAGATGGATTGGCATGGGACATTTTAGATCAATCATATCTACGACACTGGAAATTAAAAGGTGAGGAAAAATGGAGTTGCATTCATAAAAAGACCTTTTCTAGATCCATCCTGAAATACAATGTTGTATTGTAATATAATATCTATATAAATACAAGGAAGACTGAGTAATAGTACTATAGTTCAAATATATGAACCAAGAATCAGAGCCAAAGACGAGGAAATTGGTGTTTTCCACCAACTTTTGTAGTTGGAAATAAATCAAACATGCAGCCAAAATGCATTAATAATAATGGAGGACTGAAATAAAAATTTAAGAACAGGGAAGGGGGATCAGTAGTCAGAAAATATGGATTTGATGACAGAAATGAGGCTGGAGATAGAATGTTAGAATTTTGTACAATGACTTATTCATTATAAATACCTTTTACAAGAAACACAAATGGTGATAATACACATGGAACTCACCTGATGGTCTACATAGGAATCAGATTGAATACATCTGTGGAAAGAATCATTGGAGAAGCTCAAATCAGCTATGAAAAATAGACCAGGGTCTGATTGTGGAACAGACCATCAACTACTCATATGCACGTTCAAACGGAAATGAAATAAAATTAAATGAAATCTATAAGAAACAAAATTTGACCCTGGGTCTATCGTACATGAATTAAAAAACCATCTCAAATGGGTTTGATGCCTTGAACATTAATGAATGAAGACCAGATGAGGTATGGGATATATCAAGAATATCATCCATGAAGAATGCAAAGTCATTAAAATGACAGAGGATGAAGAAAAGACCAAGATAAATATTGGAAGACACTGAATATTTCACGAGAGTGCTGAGAAGCTAAAGCAAAGGGAAGAAATAGAAGCTGAACAGAAGATTTCAAAGGACAGATCAGGAAGACAAAGCAAAATATTATAATTATATGTGCAAAGAGCTGGAGCCAGACAATACAAAGGGACCGATTCATTTAGCATTTTTTAAGCTGAAGGAACTAAAGAACAAATTCAATCCTCAATTTGCAAATCTCAAGGAACCTCTGGGCAGAATATGGTATGATCCAGGAAGTGTCAAAGAATATGGAAGGAGTACACAGAGTCACTGTACAAAAAAAAAAAATAAAAATAAAAAAATTGGCTGACACAGAAGTATTTAATAAAATAACATATTATCAAGAAGCAATGGTGATGAAGAAGGAAGTTCAAGCTGCTCTGAAGTAATTGGCAATAAACAAGACCCAGAAATTGATAGAATACCAATTGACTTCAACAGATGCTGCCCTGGATGTGCTTACTAGGTTTTGCCACAAAATCTTGGCCAACTCCTTGGAAGATATCCATTGTTGTACCCATTCCAAAAAAGTGTTATCTGACACAGTATAGAAATTATCAAATGATATCACTAATATCACATACAAGCAAAATCCTGCCAAAAATTATCCAAAAATGACTGGAACTGCCAGAAATGCAAGCTGGATTTAGAAGATGCTATGGCATTAGGGACTTCATAGCCAATGGTAGTTGAATCTTAGCCAAAAAGCAGAGTACCAGAGGAATGTCTACATGTCTTTCATTGACCATGCCAAGGCATTTGTGTGGACCACAACAAAGTCTGGCTACTCTTGAGAAGAATAGGAATCCCAGAATACCTGATTGTGCTCATGTGAAACCTATACTTGGACCAGAAAGCAGACCAAGGAACAGAGCAAGGAAACAATGAATGGTTGAAAATCAAGAAAAGAGCGCTTCAAGGATGCATATTGTCTCCATATCTTTTCAATCTGTGAAAGGAACAGATTATTTGGGAAGCTGAACTTTAGGAGGAAGAATGTGGAATTAGGATTGGAGGAAGACCCATTAAACTTGTTTGATATAACCTTGCTTGTGGAAACTGAGGAGGACTTGAAATATTCGATGCAGAAGGTCAAGGACATATGGATTGAAGCTCAGCCCAAGAAAACAAATATTCTCACGACTGGGCCAATTAGCAGTACCATGATAGATGGAGAAGAGATTGACATTGTTAACAATTTCAGCTTGCTCAGTTTCACACCCTTGGCACCAAAAGTTGGGAATTAAAAAAATGAATTAAATTAGGAAACTCTGCTGTCAGAGATCTCTTCAAAGTGCTGAACAGCAACGGTGTCAGTCTAGAGACTAAGGAGCGTCTGATCCAGGCTATGGTCTCTGCAATTACTATGCATCAGAGAACTGGACAATGACTAAGGATAATAAAAGATGAATAAATGCCATTAAGTTGTGGTTCTGGGGAAGAATATTGGACATACCAGGACTGCTCAGAGAACAAGTGAAACCAAACTCCTCCTTGAAAGCAAAGATGTTTAAGCTGGGTCTGGCGTCTTTTGGGAATGTTTCCAGGAGGGACAAGTCCAAGGAGAAGGACATCATGCTTACAATTGTGGAGGGACAATGCAGAAGAGGAATACCGTGGATGAGATGGACTAACACAGTCACTGAGTAATGGGGGTAGGTGTGTCAAAGACAAAAAGACTGGCATTGGATAGGGCAGGGTTCAGAGAAATTGTGCATAGAGATGCTATGATTCACTTAACAACAACAAATACTTGATCTTCCCATTCTGTGATCCTTATTTAAAGAACTTTATGTGATTGGACATTATATGTAAGATAGTACAGAATAAGAGGTACATGGCAGAGGACTAAGGGAGGGGGACGGAAGGAAAGGGAGGGCTGAAATTGTGCAACAAAGGATGAATATTAAAAAAAAAAGAAAAAGAAAGTGAACCAGGGGAGGGGAAAGCGAGGTGGAGGGAGGAAAATGCACAATGAATTAATAAAAATCTGACTTTTCTGAAAACTTTCATGAAAATCACAATTATAATATTTTATTATTGAAAAATACTTTATGTGAAGAATGCCCTTCTGGTTATAAATGTTCATTTGAATTTTTACTTAGTGTGGAAGTTTTCATTTTCAGCAGATGACTTTTAAAAATAATTGATGACAACAGATGATTTAGAAACATCCACCATAAATATTAAAAATTGCTGGTGAGTCAGAACCACCTCATTGCTGACCCTCCAATGAGTTAGTGAGGCTGTAAATCACAAAGGAAGAGAGTGGTCATTTTCTCCCTAGAAGCTGCTGGTGGATTAAAAGCACCAGAGAGGAGTGGCCTTTGACTCTCTACTGACTAGGCCATCAGAGCTCCCTAAACATTACTAAAGCTAACTTTAAAATGATATTTTCAAAAGCTCTTTTTAAGAAGATACTAAGGTGGAATCTCTCTGGTGGTTCAAATGCATCAGCAGCTTTGCAAGAGAAACATGGACAATCTCCCATGAATTTAATTTATAATGTTATTGTTGTTACTTGCCGTCGTGTTGCTTATGACTCATAGCGTCCCTATGTACAATAGCCCTAAGCCCTGCATATCCTTTGTCAATCTTATTGTCTTCAACACACCTACTCCCATTACCCCAGTGACTGAATCAATCCATCTCATCGAGGGTCTTCCTCTCCTGCTCAGTCTCTCCACCCTCCCAAACATGATGTCCCTCTCCAAGGACTGATCCCTTCTTGCAACATGTCCAAAGTATGTCAGGAGAAGCTTCAGAATCCTTGCCTCCAAGGATCAGTCTGGCTTCACCCTCTCCAGGATGAACCTGTTTGTTCTCCTAGCAGTCCATCGTATATTCAATACTCTTCTCCACCGCGACAGCTCAAAGGCATCAACCTTTCTATCATCCCTAGTCATTGTTCAGCTTTCTGATGCATAGCAAGTAATTGCAAAGACCTTGGTCTGTATCAGGCACACTTTAGTCTCCAAACTGACCTCATTGCTCTTTCTGACAACCCTATCGATGGTCACCTGGGAGTAAGTTTTGACTCCTCAGCAATGAGAGGTTTTTGTTTTTTAAGACTACCTGTCAGTGCAAAAGTGCGACTCATCTTTAGCATCCATATCACCTGGCCACTTAACTTGTCAGAGATGCAGATTCTTGAGACTCCTCATAGAAACTGGGGGAAAAAAATTAAAAAAATTTCAAAGGGTGTGAATTTAGCTAGTTGTGTTTTAACAGGTTTTCAAGGTGTCAGAATTAATGACCATTGTTCAAAGAGACCTAGAACTGTTAAAATTAAAATAGGTAAATTTTTCTCATGTAAACTAGTGTTGGATTAAAACTAGTCCTTCTTCAGAATATCTGAAGTCTATATATAAGAGGGAGGGAACCATGTCAGAAAATGACCTTGGATCAGCTAGTGGAAAAAGTGAAAGCACGGTCATAAAGTGATAGTTATTGCTTCAGTTGTAGAATCGTCTGCACCTGGTGGCCTCATTACAGACTTTCAGGTTTAGTGTATCAGAGGTAAGGCCTAGCTGTATGTGTGTTATCAAGAAACTAGTAAAGAGAAAAGCTGTCCCAGAAAGAAATCACCAAAGGCTCCTGCGTCTTACACAGCTATGAGATTCTCCTGGGCAGAATGTTCAGAAATAAGAATTTTGAAAGGAGGTCAATTTGGAGTTTGGAGTCCTATTTCAAAGTAAATGCAGCTTCTTTACTTGGTAGCTGATTTTCCCCTCCTGAGAGCTGAGCTCATTAATAATCACCAAGCATAAGGTATTTGTTTTAGGATTTATCATCTAGAGCTATGCAAATAGCCTAGTTGATCACTTCTTTTCTTAAAGTACCCAGGAAATTTCATTAAGAGATACTAATCCTGGATTCAGATTGGTGTTCTTACCGTTAATAAAGTTGTAGGGAAACCATCAAAACAAAATCATACAGAGAAGAGAAAACACGAGTAAGGGGTTAAAAATATAAGTCCTAAAAAATATATATACATAAAGTCCTCAGGAAAATAGCTGTTCATGATTTTTTTTAAATTATTAAATTTTATTCATTTTAATGAACATTTGCAGAGATTTCAGGTTTTCATTCATTCACTGTTGCACTATT
>NW_006399768.1:4371125-4395475 GCF_000299155.1 Elephantulus edwardii | reverse complement strand
AACTTTTTGAGAAAGCGCCATACTGCTTTCCACAGGCGTTGCACCATTTTACACTCCCACCAACAGTGAATAAGGGTTCCAGTTTCTCCACGACCTCGCAAGCATTTGTTGCTTGCTGTTCTGTTAAATTTTGCTATTCTGACTGGGGTGAGATGATATCTCATAGTTGTTTTAAGAAGGCTTAATGGACCCCCAGATTTAGTTTGTTGGGAGTGAATGACTGCAATGAGGTATGGGGTATCATGAGGACTGGAAGGAGCAGGTGCGTAAGCCTTAGAAGGCTTGAGTTTGGATCCAGACTCTACTGTTAACTTGTTGTGTGATCTTGATCTTACAAGTTCCTTGCTCGACGAGTTATCATAGGGGCAGTAATGCTAGCCTTGCCTGCCCTATAGATAGTAATTAAGGCCGAATGAGAAAATAAATAAAGCATTGCTTTCAAAACAAGAAATAATGCTAATAGGGTTTTTTAATATATTTATTCTATAAATGTGTTCATATATATTTATAATATAATAAAAATTAATAATAATGTATATATGTATGTTTGTATAAACATATATGTACCATACATACACACACATACATTTTAATCTATATTGAAAATTAATAATCATCTTCAGGTTGAGGATTTACTGTTTTTATCTTCTTCTTGTTGTTATGTACTACTGAGTAGGAACTGCTCCACAGCAAACAACAAATGCTGGTGAGATTGTGGAGAGATTGGAACACTTATTCAGATTGGAACACTTATTCACTGCTGTAGGGAGTATAAAATTGTGCAACCACTATGAAAGGCAGTATGACACTTTCTCAAAAAGTTGTAAATAGAAATACTATTTGACCCAACAATTCCACTAATAGAAATATACTCTAAAGAAACCAGAATTTCCACCCAAATAGATATATGCACACCCATGTTTATTGCTACATTATTCACAATAGCAAAGCGATGGAAGCAACCCAAGTGGCAATCAACAAATGAATGGATAAAAAGTGTTTGTGTATTCACCCAGTGGAATACTATGCAGCACTGAAAAACAAGGAATTGCTAAAATATTACACAATATGGGTGACTCTGGAGGACATTATTTTGAGTGAAATATCTCAGTCACAAAAGGAAAAATAGTGCATAACACCACTGTTATAAAACAACTGACATGGGGGTTGTGGGTAACTAAGAAGAGAGGGGATAAATAATGAATGCTGCATTGGAACAGATAACGGAAAGAACTGTTTAAAAGTAATATTAGGCATTATATGTTCGACAACAGCCAGATAAGAGGTACATTGCAATGGGAGGTGGGAAGGAAGGCTATTGTTCAACAATGAAGATGTATACCAATGAATGAATGAAAATTCAACTTTTCTGTAAACTTGCATTGAAATTACAATTAAAATAAAAAATTTTAAAAAACCAAACACACGGCACAGCAAAAATCTGTCCCATAGATAAACCTCCAGTGGTTTCCAGAGGAAGAAAATCACATGGGTTGATTGCCCATCTTTCTCCTGTGGACCAGCTGGTGGATTTAAATCCTGTGTCTTTGGGTTGGCAGTGCAACTCCTTACTACTAAGACACTTAGAAAAGTGTGAACTAATTTTGTTGATTTTAAATAAACTTTAAAAGTCATATTTCATGTTTCAGGGTAGAGCTGAAGGATTTCAATGGTTCTGACTATTCAGGAATAATCACCAGGCCTTTCTTCAAAGACACCCCTGTCTGGATGGCTTCATATTGCAAACCTTTTGATTAACTTAACTATTTGTGCCAGGTGAAGATTTTAATCCTGACAGAAATCTTTAAGTAAGAATGATCTTAATTCAATAAAAATATTTGTGCCAGACATAAGATCTCATTATTAAAAAAATCTTCCATTACTGTCTGTAAACAGCCAATATAAATGCAATGGATTAATGGATTAATAAAGCTGTAAGATTGAAACCATGTTAGTCTATTTCCATTTGAAAGGACAATATGAAACTAGGTGCTTTCTTAGCAACTATTGTTATTGTGTGGCATGGAATTGAAACCGACCCACAGCTAACCTTACAATTTGTAGAGGCAGTAAATTATGAGGGAGAAGATTCTTCATCCTTCATCCTTCTTATAAACTACTGATATTAATAGGATCAGGGTGATCCAACAGAGTGTGAAAATTATTGACCAATATCATTAAGTTCTTATTGAAGATTATTTTGAAAAAATCCAAACTGCTGGAAATACCAGAAATTCAAGCTGGATTTAGAAGAGGCTATGAAATGAGGCATATCTTTGTTGATAAAGACGGATTTGGCTGAAAGCAGGGAATACTAGATGGAGAGAAGATTGAAGTTTTAAAGAACGTCATGTTACTTGTTGGAAGTTTGGTAGTGGTGTCATTAAGTTGAGTACAACTCGTAGAGACACTGTGAACAACAGATCTGAATGCTGTCCTATGCCATTCCATCTTCACAGTCTCTGACACACTCAAGCCCATTGCTTCAGTCACTCTGTCAATCTACCTGACTGAGGGTCTCCCTCTCTTTTCCCTTCTCAAGCATGATGTCCTTCTCCAAGGAATAACCTCTTCTAGCAACATGCCCAAAGTGAGATGACGTTTTATTATCTTTGCCTACAAGAAGCATTCTGGCTGCATTTTCTTCAAGCCATGTCTGTTTGATTTTTTGTAAATCTGTGAGTTCTTCAGTACTCTTCTCCAACACCACAATTCAAAGGCACCAAACACCTCCTCTATCATCCTTATTCATTATTCAGCTCTCAGAAGCAGACCCAATAATCAGAAAGACCTGAATTAGACTCACCTTAATCCTCAAACTAACATCACTGCTCCTCAGAGGAGAGGACCTGGAGAGGTCCCTGAAAGCAGACTTTCTCAGACATTGTGTCTCCTGGTCTCCTGACTTCTGGTTGTTGTTGTTAGGTGCTATGGAGTCGACTGACTCATAGTGACCCTGTGAACTGAAGAGCTGAACCCTGCTCTATCCTGCGCCATCCTCACACTTCCTAACACACAGAGCCCATTGCAGCAGTTACCATGTTGATCCACCTGGTTGAGGGTCTTCCTCTCCTTTGCTGACCCTCCACCCTTCCTAGCATCATGTCCCTTTCCAAGGAATAGCTCCTCCTAGCAATTTTTTTAAGAGCTGATGGCTGGTACAAAGTGTATTGATTATGAATCCCAGTAAGATGAAATTGTTGACAGTTTCAATTTTTTATCCATTTATCATAATTTGCCTTTTGGTCCAGTGGTGAGGATTTTTGTTTCCTCGATGTTGAGATGCAATCCTTATTGAAGGCTGCAGTGTTTGATCTTCTACAGCAAGCACTCTGACCCCTCACTTTCAGCAAGAAATATTTTGTCAGCAATCAAGAAATCTAAAGACATGTTGCCTTGGGAAAATGTGCTGTGAAGGACTTCTTTAAAGTGCTAAAAGCAAGGATGCCAGTTTAAAGACTAAGAGTCAAGTGATCAAAATGATCATATTTTCAGTTGCTTTGTATGCATCTGAAAAGTTTAACAATAAATAAGGAAGGCAGAAGACAAATGGATCGGTTTGAATTTTAGTCTTATGAAGGAGTATTGAATATATCATGAATTGCCAAATAAACAACTTTTTCTTATTGGAAATGCAAGTAGGACAATGCCTCTCACATACTTTAGGTATGTTGTCAGGAGGTGCCAATCTATAGGAAAAAAGCCTCTCATGCTGGGAAAGGTCAACGAAAGAGAAGTAGACCCTCAAGGAGATATACTGACACAGTGGCTATAACCTTGGACTTGAGCATGAGGGAAAGTGTGAAGATGGTGCAGGATAAGGAAGAGTAAGGTTGTTCATAAGGTCGAAGTGGGCTGGCTCAAAGGCATGTAACAACAACAATAATAACTTGTGCTGCAGTGGTTAATCATTGAGTTGCTAATCACAGTTTGGTGATTCAAACCAATCAAAAGCTGTGACATCTGCTTGCATAAAGATTTAGAACCTTGGAAACCCAGTGAGGTAGTTTTACTCTAGCCTATGGGATTGCCAAGTCAGCATTGACTTGGTAACAAGAGATTTGGTATGAATTTCATAGGTGTTAGTGAAGACCCTAGGTGATGTTGCTGTTGTTATGTGTCGTTTAGTTGCCTGTGACCCATAGCGATCCTGTGTACAGCAGCTCTGACCCGTGCCCTGTCCAGATCCAGTCTCAATGACTCTGACACACCAGCTCCCATTGCCTCATTTACTGTATCAATATATCTTATCCAGGGTCCTCCTCTCCTATGCTGTCCCTCCACCCTTCTGAGTATGATGTCCTTCTCCAAGGACCAGTCTCTCCTTGCAACGTGCCCAAAATCTTCAAAATTGAGACAAAGCTTCAAAATCTTAGCCTCCAAGGAGAAACTTGATTTCACCCTCTCTAAGACAAACCTATTTGTTTTCTTGGCAGTCCATGGTATATTAAAACCTCCTGTTTAGCATCACAACTTGAACACATCAGTTCTTCTGTTATCCATAGTCATGGGTGATGCAAATGGTTAATGTATTCAGCTGTTAAGAGGGAAGTTAGTGGGTCAAGACACCTCAGCATAAAAGCCTAATAATCTACTTTCAAAGACCCAGCCATTGAAAATTCTGTGGAACACAGTTCTACTCCAAAACACATGAGGTCACTGTAAGTTGAAATTGATTTAACAGAAACTAAATTATGCTCCACTTGTCTGTTGTTATAATTATGTTCTTGTTTTGTACCATAGAGTTGGAATCAACCCATAACTGACCCTCTGGTGGGTTTTCAAAAACAGATAATCACACAGGAGGAGATTTCCCATCCTTCTTCCTTGGAACAGCTGGTGGTCTTGAACCAACATGCTTTTGGGATTGTAGCACAGCTATTTGCCACCAGAGCTCCCTAGGGAAAGTTAAAACCTTCTTAGCTAATTCATGCCTATGCCACTTGCCATCAGCTGGTGAAGAATGTTGTATGTCTTACTTCTAATGAAAAGGTCAGGGATTCAAATTTGCCAGCTGTTCTTTGGGAAAAAGAAGAGGGAGTCTCCTACAAAGATTTATAGCTTCAGAAATCTGGTGGAGAGTCACCTTCAGCTGGAATAAACGAGGGCAATGGTTTGTGTTATTAATAATTACATAAGACATGAGTCATGGTAAGTCTTGTTAGTGCAGAGTGTATGTGCCTAGTTATGAACACTCTTTTCCAAGGATGTTCATAGGTTAAAGGTGGGTAATACCAAAATAAAATCATTATCTACAAGATCTAGAATTGTAACCAGTCATAGCATTCTGTTGGACCTGTATAATATGGAAAGGGGAAGACCTGGGAAAACTGGAAAGTTACTGTATATTGAGCTGAAAGACACAGCTTTGGGCAGGAACGACATAAGAGTTGTTTCTGTTCTCTGAAATGATGTATCAAACATGTGTGTGAGCTGTTGTCTTCTGAGAAACCACAGTACCAGACAGAGCAGCCCAATAAATCAAGTTCAGAAATGAGTGACTATGAATAAAAGTCCCAGGCCAATGTCAAGCCCACCAAATAGAGCGGTAAAGAACTCCTGGTTCTGCAAGCAAAGGCCTATAGATATAAAGCAAAGAGCAATCTTCCAGTGTTGGCTGCAGCTGAGCGGGACTGGCCACCTGTCACGCTTCAGTGTCTTTTAGTTATAGTTTCTTACATGGAGAGTAATTACAACTATTGGTGTCATCTGAGAATTATGATGATGTCTCAGACTGAGCTCTTTAGATGAGCAAAATCACCTAGAGAAATATGTGTGCATACATCAATCTATGGGAGCTCTGAAGCATAGTGGTAAGAAGCTACACTGCAATTTTAAAGGCACATGGCTTGAATCCTCCAGCTGATCTATGAGAGAAGGATGGACAATATCCTCCCATGCCATTTACTGTCTTTGAAAATCTACTACACATTGTTATGTTGCAACATGTCCTAAAGTGGATGGTGACCTATATGACTCTACATACAACAGAACTGTAACTTGAAACACTGCCTGATCTTGCACCATTCTCACAATTTATCTCTCCCTTTATTCGGCCAGGGCCTTGCTTCTGCCATGACAAAGGAACTGGAGAAGGCAGTCATGTATATTGAGCACCGCTAATGTGTTTAAAACATTCATTCAAAGGAAAAGGTGCACACAGTTGTGGAAGCTAGAAAATCCCAAATCAGTGGGTTAGGCATCAGGTTGGAGGCTTCTCCTGATTTATATGGTTTCAGGGGCTGACAGACCCAACATGCACAGCTCAGGCAGCAGGCTGCTGGCTCAAGTCCCAAGACTGGAGGTCAGGACATCACAAATGGCATGCAGGCTTGAAGGAGAGAGAGGCTTTACCAAAACATCCATATATGTTGAATGCAGGCCACATGCTAAAGAAACTCTTTTCTACTAACTGGCTATCCGATCAAATCACAAAATAGAGGATGTTGTTGTTGTTGTTGTTGTTGTTGTTATGTGCCGTCGAGTCCCTTGCGACTCATAGCAATTCTATGTACAACAGCCCTAAACTCTGCTCTGTCCTGTGCCAATCACACTGCCTCTGAGACACCCATCCCAATTACCCCAATCAATGAGTCAATCCACCTCATAGAGGTGCCAACCTTACTGTCTCTGACACTCCCATTCCGATTATCCCAGTCACTGAATCAATTCACCTCATAGAGGGCCTTCCCCTCCTGCGCTGTCCCTCCACCCTCCCAAGCATGATGTCCTTCTCCAAGGACTGGTCTCTCCTCACAACATGTCCAAAGTATGTTAGACGGAGAAAAAGCCTATCTACAAACCAGTTCTACAGGATGCATCACCTTTGTTCGGGAAACATTACGACTAAACTTCAGAGACATTGGTCCCAACATAAGGAACTACCAGCAGCTGATGTGTTTGGAATCACAGAAGCCAAGGAAGCTTCATATATAAGTTATTAGATGGAGGGCTGGTCAAAGGGAGATAGATGTGAAGGAAGGCGGTAGAAGTGGATGGGTATCCTGGTGGATGGTGTAGCAGGGAAATAAGTGGGTAAAGGCGTGTGTGAGAAAGGCAGGGACAACACTGACACTAAAGTTAACTCCACAATAAGGGATATACCTTTAACTTGCTGGTCTGTCTGATACTTCTCTAAATCTGAACATTCACATTAAGACAGACTAGAAAGAAGGACTGGCCATCCACTTCTGAAATAGCAGGCCTCTGAAAACCCTATGTACAAAATAGAGAATGCTTATATAATATGCCAGACCATTAAGAATCTTACCAAGTTGGCACATAACCTTAACCATCACAGATGACAAGGGTATAACTTCTCAATGAGACAAAGAGGGTTATGTTCATGCCATGTCCAGAGATAGTCTACTTACTGTTCATATGTACCCCAAGCAGCATAGACAAGCACCCAAAAGTTTTTCCCTTTGAAGTATTCCTGTTTTGGATTTCTATAAAATGCCTCTTTCCAGCATATGCTTAGCACCTGTTTATGTAAGAGCATCACAGCCTTATAACTCTGCCAAAGAAAGAAAGCCTAAAGAGATTTCACTAAACTGGTTCCTGGGGATAAATCAATGTTCAGAGCATTACATTATTAGCCTGGCTTCAAAATCTGAATATTGTAACCTAGCAGTATTTAGGGAGCTCTGATGGCCTAGTGAATAAGGAGATACTCTGCCAACCCAAAGGCAGGTTGTTTGGAACCCACTGCCGCTCCACAGGAGAAAGATGGATAGTCTCATCCTGTGTGATTTACAGACTCTGTAATACCCTCTGGAGGGTCAGTTATGAATTGATTCTGATGTTACGGCACATATTGACGACAATAGCAGCCATAGCATTTAGGAGCTTTTCTAATACTTAAGATGAGAAGTGAAAAAAACAGGGATCATCCATTCTCTTCAGAATCATGTGAAGTTCTAGACCAAGGGTGTCTCACACTTGTGGGTAGGCCCTCCTGGGACTGGACAGGATGTGTCATTGAAGTGCCATTGATTCTTTTGATGGCTCTACCATAAATGTTATAGTGTCAAACTTCCCAATAAAACATTCCTTTTTGTTGTTTTCTTATGAAAATACTTGTACATCCAAACTGGACCAATCTCTGTTGCCAGGTAGGTTCTGACCACTAGTGACCCTACAGAAATTGTCACCCTTTTGGTGACCCTACTTCTACAGAAATGGGATTCTACTTTTACAGAAAAAAAAAAAAAAGCGCCCTATAGAATTTCCAAAGTTGAGGGCTTCATTCTCCTTCAGAAAGGCTGAAGGATGTAAAACACTGATCTTTTGGTTAGCAGCTGACTGCTTTGATCACTGTATTACCAGATTTCTTTCCAAATTATTTATAAAATGGTTGAAATAGTTACCCCAACCTTATGAGATCAAGAAGCACAGGATAGTTGCGTCCTCCAGTTCATTTATCTTCAGCGGTTTTCTCCTTTTAACACAATTGTCTCTGAAAAGAAATGCTGTTAAGTGTTGGTGTCTGTATTTTAAAGTGATGTGAACAGAAGGGACCTAATATACTCTCTTACTGACTGTAAATCCATATTCATTATGTACTATTCATTTATTGTAGAAAGTTCGAGGATATCAACTCACAAAACAATCCTGTACTTGAATCTTCACCAAGGCCTCTGATATAATTTAAAAACACTCATGAAATTACATTAATAATTTTAAACTTAATGGCAGGAGACACAGACGCCAATACATTGTTATTGTCATGGTATCAATCCACCCTGGGGGGAAAAGCAGAAACCTCACAACTAGTTTACAATTGTTTTTCAGTAAAGTCTTTTTCCATTAAATACATAAAAAATGATTTCCAGAACTACTTTCTAACTTCTGGTAAAACTACTTACTTTGGAGAAACAGTAATCTTCAAGGTAAGATTAAATTTTATCATCTTTCCTCCCATTCGGATAAAGATATACTCTACTGTGCAATTTCTAAATCATGTTATTTCCTGGAAAGAGAATCTGTCTGAAAATTGTTTAATCTCCTTTATGAAATATACAAACACAAACACTGTTAGCTTTTTGGAAAGGTAGCAGTGGTGGCATGGCGCATGCGCAGAGTCCCAGCCTTGAGTGCTGCCGGAAATGCAAACGTGCTTAGTTGGCAGTGTTTTTCTCTTCTGCTCATGGCTAGGTTATTTTGTTCATTTTGTATGTTTTCCACTTACTAATATTTGACGATCGCTTGGCAGTTGAAATTTGGTATTAACATCTCAAAAAAGAAAAAAAACACCCCCAAACCCCAAAACCAAAACCAACCAAAAAAAACCCCAAAACCCCAGCCTAAACAGAAAAATCCTCAAATCCAAGTACAAATCACCCTTCTTGCCACAAAGTCATGCTGACTAGCAGAGATTCCATTTGCTGTAGAGCAGAACTGTGTTCATAAATTTTTCCTGGCTGTGATCTTTTAGGGGAGATCCTCAGTCATTGTTTCTGTGGTGCTACTGCATGGATTTGAACCGCCAGTCTGTAGATTAGCATACTATCCATTTTTTCCACCCAGGAACATTTAGTGCCTCAAACTTCTATTTTAAAACATTTTAAAAGTTAACCTTTTTCTTTTCTTTTACTCAGAAACAAGCCCTTCTGAGATTAGGAGTTCAATCTTTGCTGATCTTTGGGTGTTACTTCAAAGTATTTTAACAGGTTTTCTCATAGTAGCAGACATGTTATAGCGAGCTACACATAATGATAGCTACCAAAGAGATCATTTCCGCCGGAGCTTTCTGGGGTACAAAACACATGGCTGGCTCTTTGGTGGAATTGTAAATTGCAGCCAACTGTTTAATGACATAATGTGAATTTTTATAGGCTCATCTAATTCTACAACCCAATTGCTCTCTGGGCACTTGAGATAAATCTTCTCTCACTCTCTGGAACTGTTCAACACCTAGGTTAATTTCTCACTATTGATTTTTTTCTCCACTATGCATCTCGAATGCTTCAAAACATCTTGACCTACACAAAATATCTCTGTGACCCTCAGTTTAAAAAGAACACTTTTTTCAAAAGAATACTTGAAGAAAAATCAGTCATGACAATGATACTTTTCCCCAATTATTAGTAGGGCAGTTTAACTGGATTATTTAATTAAATTTGAAGGACAAGGCAAAATCATGAACATTGTCAAGAAGAGGTTTCATATACTAAAGTTTCTGAAAGTAAATTTTGCTGCTTACAGGGCTCCCCAATGAGGAAGAACATAAATTAGCGTTATCCCCAAACTACCCCAGGTAACAGGGAAGAGGTAACACAACACAGATAAGCAGATAAGACATTGGACTCATGAGCTATGGCCACAGATTATTTCTATCCTTTCTACGTTTTCATTCTTAATCTGCAAAAAAGCAGGAGATTGGGTTCTTAGCACCGTTACACTTTTAAACCCAATACTTCTATATCCAGGATTAACACAGTGATTGCCACAATGGGCTTGAACATGGTGGGTATTGTAAAGATGGCACAAAGCAGAGCATAGGGTTGCTATGAGCCAGAGTCAACTCAACAGCACCTAACAATTTACCTGTGATGAAGTATTGTTGTTAAGTGCCATTGAGTCAAGTATGACTCACAGCAACCATCTGAACAACAGGTCTGAACCGTGTTCTAACATGTGCCATCATTAACCTCTCTGACACACTTCTCCCCCGCCCCCAATTTTGCAGCCACTATATCAATCCATCTTGTTGAGGGTCTGTCATTCTTATGCTGACCGTCCACTTTTCCAAGCATAACATCTCTTTCCAAGGTATAGCCTATCCTAGCAACATGCTCAAAGTATGTGAGACAAAGCTTCACCAGCCTTGCTTCCAAAAAGCACCTCAGGTGCACTTTCTCAAAGACATCTTTTATTCTTTTAGTAGCCCATGGGATATTGAGTACTTTTCTCTGAACTATAACATAAAGGCATCAATTCCTCTTCTGTCATTCATATTCATTGTCTAGCTCTCAGATGCATAGGTGATTAGAAAGACTATGATTGGAATGAAAGTCATTTTATTCTTTAGTGTATCATCATTGTTCTTCAGGACTTAGAAAAGTCCCTGACAGCAGACTTTTCCATGTTATACATCTCTGTATCACCTGATTGTACCAAGCATGTTCATTGTGGATTCAAGCAAAGTGAAATGGTTAGCAATTTCAGTCTTCTCTCTAGATCTATCATGATGTTGCTTAAGGGTCCAGTAATAAGAATTTTTATCTTCTTTTTCAGATTTACGACAAAAACATTTTTGCTACAATAGACAATTTGAAGAAAATGCTCTACCACATGTACTGTACAGTTTTTACAAACATTGAAAAAATGTCATCACTGGATGTATTTACACAAAATCCAAATACACTTTTTCCTTATTTGAAATAAAATAGATGGACAGCCAGAAAAAGAATTCATTTCTTAATTGTCCATAATACACAGTAGCTACCTGTAGTGCAACCACTGCAGAAAGGGAAAATAACTTGGAGGGTGGGAATCATGAAAAGAGGTTGGGTAGCAATTTTTATATTAAATAAAACAATGATATTGTATAGATTTTGCTGTATGAAAACTATTTTTTTTCTTTTAATATAAAACTATTGTCACTGCCACAAAATAGAACAAGTTTCTGATTATTTTACAACAGCGGCAGAGGGGTGGGTGGGCGAGGGGTAGGGAGCAGAAGGTGGGTGGGAAGGGTTCTGTGTTGGAGGAAGTGTCCAGACCATCGGCCTCCCTCCCTGCCCTCGCTGTTCCTCAGCTCAGTTCTGCCGCTTTCCCATGAAATGTTGAGTACAAATATATATGCACATGCCCCCTAGAACTTGAGAAAAGAAAAAGGATTTTTAAAAACCAGTCAAAAGGATTTCTTCTTGATGTTGAGATACAATCATATTGAAGGCTGTAATCTTTGATCTTCTGCAGCAAGGTTTTCAAGGCTCCCTCACTTTCAGCAAGCACAGTTGTATCATCTGTATAGTGAAAGTTGTTGATGAGTCTTCCTCCAGTCCTGATACCACATTCTTCTTAATATAGTCTAGCTTCTGAAATAAATTTTTTCAGCATGTAGACTGAATAGATTTAGAGAAAAGGTAAAACCATGTTGTATACCTTTCCCAATTCCAAACCATGCAGTGTTCTTTTAGTCTGTTCAGATGACAGCTTCTTGGTCTAGGTTAAGGTTTTGTATAAGCATAATTAAGTGTTCTGAGATTCTCATTTTTGTCATATTAGCCATGGTTTGTTATGATACACACAGTCAAATGCTTTTACTTAGTTCATAAAATACAAATAGACATTCTTGTATTTCTGTTTCCACCAAAGATCCACCTGACATCAGCAGTGATATCCTTTGTGCCAAATGATGAAATATTAATTTTTATTAATAGGATAATTAAGTTTTAAAAAATCAAGAACAAAGTAAAAACTATTTTCTACTTGACAAAGTTGGAGAAATGTGTAATAAATATGATTCTTTGCTCTAGAGAATCATCTTGACTTTGTATATTCCTCTCTCAACATCATCAATACTGAAAAGAAAAAAAAATTAAGGATTAAATGTTGCATTTGTTTTTTCCACTCCTTTCTTCACCCCTGAAATGTTGTTATACTAATATGAAATGAGGTGTTAAGTACTTTAGTAGTGGACATTCCTTATACACGCTTCCCAACAAAGCAAGGACAATACAACCAAGACCAATAATTTAAAACAAAAAAAGCAAACCAAGCAAACAAGTACCAATTCCCCAATAAGGAAGAAACAGAAGTGAATCAATCCATTTTACACACCAAGTGGAGTGCAGATTTATTTGAATTTAAGAATCTCCTAAACAAATTACATCAAACTCACTCCATTTCCTTCCTCAGTAAATTTTATGACTGGACAAGCATCAAAGTTTTAAAATTTTAAAAATAATAGAAAAGTAAAAATAGATTTCCCCCCCCCCCCTAGAGAAATCATTCTCTTAAACATTTCTGCTACTGTGAAATCTTTCTCTTTGGAGTAACTTGGTAGCATAATAATTTTATTTTTAATGTATTTAACTGGATTATTCCAAGGGCACTGAATTAGAACTTCAGCTGAGGTATGGAGGATGAACTTTATGAACAATAGAACTACCTCCACTCTAAAAAAAACCCTATCAATGTAAAATGAAAGAATGGGAACACAGAAACTCCATTTCATCATCTAGTTTAAGTCTTACATTTTAAGTCCGTAGATATTGCCCCATTGTTTAAAAGTAAAAGAACAGAGAATGAAATGAGCACTCTAAAATCATCTGCAGCACTTTTAAGGGTTAAACCTGCTTAACTCATTCTTAGTCAGAGATTGGCACAAAAGAGTGCAGCTCATCCCTTGTGTCTGATTCTAAACCTGCGGTTTCCTTCGTCTGGCAGAACAGTCATGCACTCTACTTCCACCCCCCTCCCACCCAATTAATAGGATCCATTCATAGCTACTCACTACTGCAGGATTTGACCTGAGAAATGCTAGGATTTATTAACTCAGCAGTTGTTTTGAAAAGTCCCTAAAGAATCTTTGCCCTTGACCAGCAAGGGAACTGCTAGTCTCAAGTTCTCAGAAGCAGCTGGTGAGATTCTCAGCCAAGTTCTTCAGATGCAGGAAGTTCTTCAGGACAACCTACTTAAACATGGCCTCCACACATCTTTAAACCAGGCTTCCTGGATCTAGGAAATGGTATTCCTGACTCCTTTGACCCAGATGCCGGCCGAAACTTAGTTTGCATTCTGTAGGTAATTGCTCTTTCTTTCTTCCTAGGAGCTGGCATGGTGGTTAAATTTATCTAAAACAGTCATATTAATATGCTCAAACATCCACTGCTGAGTCTCAGAGAGAGGGTCACATCTGGCCATGAAAATTTTCTTCTCTGCGGGATTGCAATCCATGCAGCTGTTGCTCACAGGATGAAATAATGTTCTGTCCTGGAGGGATCAGAAAGAAAAGACTGACATAATACATAGTGAGTGATTAGAACACAAAATATGCAAAGGAAGTAAGATACCATGTTTATATGCTCGTGATCTAAAAAACAAACCAGCTCCCACATCAAGTGAGAGGATGCTGAGCTGCCAACATGAAATACAATTCCCTGGGCCCTATCGACACTCTGTAGTGCTTTCTAGTAAATTTAAAATATTCCCTCATTCTTTCATTCTTTTTAAAAGAGGAGCTGGTGATCCCTTACCATGTGATAAACATTTAACTACATGCTTTATTTTTGGAGAGAATAAGTATATAGGGTTGTTTGTTGAGTGGCAAGTAATCTTGCAATTTATGAACAGGTACATACACACACAAAAATGTCATAATTCAGTTCACACACACACACACACACACACACACACACACACACATATGAAGGGTCATACTATTCTTTACTTTCATACTGAGCCTCTAGAAGAAAATTAAAATGCAAAAAGGATGGGAATCAAAGATGTTAGGTGTTCACTGGTCCAACTGAGGTAAATATGGGTGTGTATAAATAAGCCATAGGCAAAACCTGACTGTAAATTCAAATTTATTAGCTCCCGTGGTTCTCTTTCTTATCACTCCCTTCACTCCTATTACAGGTCTTCGTGAGGGGCTGTTTTTCACTGCTTTCTGTAAAATGGCGAAGAGTTTAAAAATTCATTTAAAAAATCAAGATCTTTGTTAATCATTATTAATTGCTGTCTGGTCAATTCTGGCAACCAATTGTATGCAGAGCAGAATTGCTCCATAAGGCTACTATTTTCAAGGCTACTGTTATCATAAGGTTTTCAAGGCTACTATTACTTTTAGGGAGCAGACAGGATATGATTGAGAGAGTTCAGCGAATGAAAGATTCTATGAGGACAAAAAGCTCAGCTAGTAATAGTAAAATAGTAACAAATAATAATAGTAATTAATAATAATAGTCTGGTAATCTGAATATACTCTATTAACACACACTATATTATTGTGTTAGTAGGACAAAGGCACTTAATGCTAAGAGAAATAGAGTTTTCCTGAGCTAATAACGCACTCCCATCTCTTACAATGCCTAAGTTGTTTAAAAAAAGTCTTTGTCACCATACTGTAAATTTCACAAAATTGTAAAAAATCACTTTCACTGTTGACATGTAAAAAAAATCCCTTAAATTGTGGCTTAAATGTTAAAATAAGCAGTATTTTCTTTATCTTAGGAAATTTAGCTTAGTTTTAGAGATTCTGGCTATTTTTTCTTCATGTGAAGAATATTACCTTTACCGTCCTTTTAGAATTAAAATTCTTGCCAGCATTCTGGGCAAACAATAGTGGATTGCCCTTGTTTTCAAAGCTTCGTCAGCCAATATTGAATGTCCTTTTTAGAATCAGGATGTTGGATAGTTAGGCACTGTTTGAAAGAAGGAAGAATAAGGAAGGAGAAAGGCAACCTGCCTGCAATTTTGTTTGCATGTTTCTATTTTTAGCGTAAACAAAGAGCTGGGCCTAGTACAAAGGCCCACAATTCTCTTCTGCTCTTTCAAAAGCAAAATTTCCTAAGAATATTGTTGGTTTCTGTTTTCCTTTCACAAAGAATCTTAGGCTCTTAAGGTCACTTTTCCAATTGCTGGCATTTACCAGTTTACCAGTTACCATGGTGACCTTGTAAGTGTCTGAGTAAAATGTGTTTGAGGTGTTTTTGCCCTAACTCTCTGCTTCACTCATGCCCCAGAGAAGGTCTTGAGGTTCTCTCCTAAGCTAAGGTGAAGGTGGGCTAAGGTGATAGTGTGTGTTCTTCCGGTCACTCCACACACCAACAAGGGTGTGACTTCTCCATTAGAGATAACACTTCTTGTTATTCCTGATCTGTCTGACAGCCATCATGACTTCTTGTACAACTGTCTCCTTCACCATATTCCTTTCCTTCTTCTCCCCATCTCTCACTCTCCCTATCCTATCTCCAGCTTCTAATTCAGCCATCAAAACCAGTTGCTGGTAGATTGACTCTGACACCCGGTGTGTGTCAGAGTAGCACTGTGTTCCTTGAGAGTGTTCAATGACTGTCATCTTTCAAAAGTAAATCACCAGGGCCCTTCCTCTGAGGTTCTTCTTGGTGTACTTGATTTCCAATCTTTAGCTTAGCAGCAAAGTACATCAGCTGTTTGTAATCCCTAGGGACTCTGGTTTAGTCATATGGGCTTAATATATTTGAGCCAGCTTATCAAAAAGCATTTTTAAGCTGCAATCGTTATGAAAATTTTATGTAACCAGTTAAATGAGGATTTACTGTGTTCCAAGTGAATTAAGATTTACTTTTCTTTTAAACCTTTTTTTTAAAATTTTGTAGTGGCTTGCATACAAAATCTGTATACACGGTGTCTCATTTGTATACATTGTGTTTTACCCATTCCTTCATGCACCTTTTCTTTCATACTATCATTCCTATAAACTGCATTTTATAAAACCAGTCACCACTGACTGCTCTATGCCCACTATCACCCGTATTTTCAGATTTCCAGTAGATCTTTCCTAATTCTTTGCCCCCTTCTCTCTGGCTATCAGACACTGCAATCCCAAGATTTCCTCCTCTCTGCATCAGCAGCCCCCTCTCTCCCCTCCCTTCTTTGTACTTTTATACACTTCTTGCTAGTTATCATTCTATTTTCAAATTAACTTTTATCTTTTTTCCTTTTCCTAACTTCCTACATCTCTTCCTGTGGTTACTACTACCAGGAGCTCAAGCATCCAGGTGCTCACCATTTCTCCTCCCAAACACAGATTTCCATGAGGGCTACAAAACTGAGAATAGAAAGAGTGGAACATGCTTCTTTTTTTTTTTTAAATTTAGGTTATTTTTCATTTCAATGAACATCTACAGAGATTTTGGGATTCCATTCATTCATTGTTGCACCCTTCTCCCCGCACAAACCCCTCCCCCCTCCCCCCATTTGTTCCTCTCCTTGAAACGCAAAAGAAAAACTCCCTCATTGGTACTGGAATATGCTTCTATGCAATTTCCTTTGCCAGCTTGTATACCTCAGTGTGAATGGGGAAATCAAACCAGTTTCTGAACATTTTAGTTTTTCTGAACCATAAGGTGATCATATTTTTCCAAACCCCAAATTGGAATACATATTCTGACAAATTCAGGTTTGTCATGGGAACAACCAAGCCAGATATGCAAATTCAGTACTACCCTGCAAATTTTTCCCCCTTGTAATTATATCTCATGGTCTCTGAAAAATTGAAGAATTGATTTCTCTAATCTTATCTGTCTCTGAGAAGCTTCATTAGTAAAATGTAAGAGTGGATTAGAGAAATCTCTAAGGCCTCTTTCAGTCCAAGCCCTGAATGGACATTTTATTCCAAAAGCTACTGGTGACAGAGACAAATGACAGGTGTCAAACTAGAGACCATCAACAATGCTTGCGGTTCAGCAGATTGCTTGTTCCCTGCTTACAGACAAAGCTCTCCTCACCCTTGAGTTCAGAGTCACCAGCAGGTTCTGGAGGTCAGGGGCAGATTAAGTAGGCCCCATATGTAACAGCTTGTAGTAAGCAAGGCACACATGGATTAATTGTGTTTACTCTGTCAAAAGCCAAATGAACTGTACAGTTCAGATCAGTAAACTAAATTCAATTAATCCTGTGTATGCCTTCCCTATTGGACAATCAGTCCCTGCCAGGGATGAAGCTTAAAGGAAGCATGTTCACTCTTCTTCAGAGCCTGTAGTTTTCATTTTTTGACCTTGGGAACTATAAAGTAAACATCGTTATGTTTTTACTCAACCAAATTGTTTTCCTCCCTGGAATTAAGTCAGTGGCTCATGTAACTGTTCTCTGAACATGCCTCTTTCTCTTGTAATAATTGTTCACTTCTCTGCCCTTCAATCTCATTGTTTGTGTTACAGAACTAGATAGAGTTTTTGTTTGGGTTAGACTTCTAAGTGCCTTGGTCAGTATGTTGTTCCATAATAAGCCTCCCTAAAGGAAGGTGGAAGACATTCTTTCTTTGCTTCTAACTAGACTGTTCTTTGGTCAGTCCTGAGGGAAGACATATCATATGTTCTGGGTGTTTAATGTGTACTGCAACAAATTGCATTTCTTGTTCTACCTTTTATACTGTCCCTGGCTTCATCCTCACTTTCTGTAATCTTTGAATACTTGAGAAAATTAAAAATCCTTGAGCAAGAAATGCAAAAGTTCAGATGCAAGATTAAAGAACTGGCCTTCACAACCAAATTAGGTCCGCGAATCACCTTAATTTACTGCTCTCTAGTTCAGCTCTAGCTCAAAGTAACCCTCCATCGATACCTGAGGCTGTAAATTTTTATGGGAGAAGACTTGTTCTGTTTCTCCCTCGGTACACTGGTGCATTCAAACTGACAACCTTTCTGCTAACAGCCCTATAGCTCACACACTACAAAATGAGACCCTTAGTACCCATCAATCTGTCCACACCTGAAAAAAAAAAGGTGTGTGTAGGAATTTTCAGGTAGTCCATTGAAAGGAGCACCTCTTCAAAGCAGGCTTGAAGACTCGAGTGGCATCTGTGTGGCACTTTATGGAATTCCCAGGTCTACTCTTAATTTGGTGAGCTGCCATATTTATAAGAAAATCCACTGTTATTGAGTCCAGTCAGACTCACAGGGACCCTATATCAGGATTCTAAGACTGTGACTCTCCACTGAAGGAAACTGTCTAGCTTTCTATAACATGTATGAGGATCAAAGGGGGACAGAGAGGGAGCAGAGGGGTGTGGATGGGTGGGTGGGAGGTGTAATCATGGCAACCCAGGGTTTGATGAGTGAAAGGGGAATGGGTTGGAGAGGTTGGGAGATCCAGTGTGAGGGGAAATGTATACAAACTTTGTAGGTAAACGAGTGTAACATTTAAAAAGAAAATGAATTGCTAGAAATAAAAAATTAAAAGATTCAGTCTTGAAAACATGACGTTGGAAGGTCATGATGAGTTGGCTCTACAGCAGTGAAGTTTTTGTTTGCTTGTTTGTGCGTTTACATGTACAAAGGACTCCCTGAGTGATGCAAATAATTAATGTGCTAAGCTGTAAACTAAAAGGTTGGTGGTTCAAATGCACCCAAAGGTACCACAGAAAAAAGATCTGGTAACCCACTTCCAAGGTTATTAGCCACTGGAGACCCTATGGAGCATATGGCATCCATAGGGTCACTAAGGATTGGCACCACCTCTACTGCAGGAGACATTGGTGCTGAAGAAAGGGCTTGGATATTGTGACCATAGGATATTTGATTCATATAACAATCAGAAAATGGAATATGATCTTGTTTTGTGACTGCAGTGTAGTCAATGTGGCCTTTGTGCTTCTCCCTAGATGACCTGGTAGAGCTATGCAAATGCCACGTTTTTATGATTCATCGAGGGGATTGGAAAGCTTGCTAAAGAAGTATAATTAAGAAGCATGGCATCATTACGGAAAGGGGACCATACAAATAAGGTGTATAGAACCCTAAGATGAAGTTTGGTCAGTTTTTCCATCCTTTGACGCTTACAGTGTGCCATCTCAAAGGTGAGAAGGGAGGACCTAACTGGCATCAAGAAAGAAAAACCAGGAGCAGAGCAGACTATTTCCTTTGGATATAGAAATTCCTGCACTGAAATGCCTTGGTCGGTGACACAGAGGTCTCTAACACTAAAGGTAGAGAGTAGGCTATGGTGGTATGGAAATGGCAACATTAGAGATACGAAAGGCAAGAGATCAGTATAAAAGAGAACAGTGGGCTTCCCAGTCCACAGAGTGGGAGCGGTGAGCGCCTCTGTGCAGGAGAGTTACAAGCAGAGCAGAGTGAAATGTCTTCAAGGACTTGCCAGGAACACTCAGATTGCTACTATTGCCTTTGGATCTTAGGTTATTAGTGAGATAGATGCTCTAGAGAGTTAAATTGGCAGAGTTAAAAAGAGCTTTAAAATATGTGCCTGAGCCAGAGGCTAGGCCAACAGAATATCATGAATCATTCCTGATCCTGAATTGTAACTTTTTGCTTTTCTAATCAACTCTATACTTGTAAATATGGTTTGTGAGTTCTATGCAGCCATTGCAAAGAGTTACCGAGCCCAGCAGGGAAATAATGAGTACTGTGGGAGAGATGGCTCATGCCAGATTTGGGAAAAAGCTTGGAGGGTGGAAGCATGCCTGACGTCACAAGAATCATCCTCAAGTTATGACGCTGATGGTAATTTTTTTGTTTTTGTTTGTTTGTTTTTAATTCCTCACATAGTTAGCTCTGATGACCTAGTGGCAAGAAGCTGTGCTACAATTCTGAAGGCTTGTGGTTCAAATCCATCAGCTGCTCTGCAGGAGAGGAATGGACAATCTCCTCCCATGTGATTAACTGCCTTTGAAAACTCACCCGAGGGTCAGCTATGGGTTAGATCCTACTCAATGGTATAAACAACAAAAACAACATGAAGTTAGAAGAAGTTAGATGACACTACTTCCTATGCGATCTTGGGCAAATTATTTAATTTCTGAACCTTAGTTTATTCTTTGGTAAACATAGATAATAGCACATACCTCCTCAGTTGGTTGAGAAGATAAAAGGGCTTGAGATTTGTAAAAACCTTGAGGCAATGTATGGCATATGGTGAATAATTGAGTAATAGTGATTCACCTCTTTCCTTCATTCATTTTGTTAGAGAGCATCTGTAGTCCTAAAACTCTGGGAATACACATCATTTGGTTGGAGACTAGCCATCCAATTGCCTTTTCTGAAACCCTAGTAACATTGTTGCTGTTGTTGAGGAAAGTATGATTCACAGCAACCCTATGAGCAACAGATTGGAGTCCTGTCCTATCCTGGGCCATCCTTATCATCTTTGACACACTTGAACCCACTGCTGCAGTCCCTATGCCAATCCATCTGGCTGGAGGTCTCCCTGTCCTTCACTGACCCTCTGCCTTTCCAAGCATGACGTCTCTTTCCAAAGAGTAGCTTCACCTAGCTACTTGCCCAAAGTATGAGAGATGAAGCTTTGCCATCTTCGTCTCCTAGATGTGCTCTGGTTGCTTTTTCTCTAAGACATGTGCTTGTTCTTTTGGAAGTCTATTTTTCAAAAACTAGCCTCTGCCTCAATGAAGGATCCAAATTGATATACCAATACCCTCTGTTGTAAGAAAACAAAGATTTCTAAAACAAAGGTAAGCTTTTGTCTCTGGCACTTGCTCTTCTACACAATTATGGTCCGAGTCTGTATTTGAGCTATGCACTTATACCTGAAACACAGCATTATTCTTGTCAGGTAAGTTCAACAAATATTTGCTCAGTGACTTTTATTTTCCACTGTGTATTAGAAGAGAGGTGTACAAAAAGGACTGTGCATAAGTTGTTCCCAAGAAGTATGGGAGAGCGATAGGCAAACAAGGAATATTCGAAATAAAAAGTGTCACTGAGCCTGTAGATAGGAAGTGACTGGAGGGAGTGAAGTATTGCAGACACAGAGAGGGCCATATGAAAGGAAAGATGTAAACTAACACATGCTTTCAACATATTCAATAAAAAGTTATTTATTACTTCGTATTTACTAGGCCCTCTTTTAGGTGCTGGGGAGACAACAGTTATCCTAATAAGAAGAGAGTTCTGCCTCCTTTAAATTTATAGGCTAAAGGTGAAAATGTGGATGGGATTTTAGTGGACAGATGATAAACGGTGAATATAATTAAATACAGAACCTGTTTGAAGGAGATACATACTATGAAATAGCTGAGGAGGCAGAGGACATTGAAGGGTTCCTGGAGGGTAATGTGGTTATCTACTGCTGCTATAACATAAATACCATGAATGGATGACTTTAACAAACACAGGTCTGTTTACACACAGTTTAGAAGGCTAGAAATCCAGATTCTGAGTACCAGCTCTAGGAGTTGTTCTCTGTTGTCTCTGGGGCAAACTTCTTGTCTGTTTTCAGTTTATATTCTTAGGCTTCTTAGTGAGCTTCAAGGGGCCACCATATGCCTTCCCAGTCTCTGCTTTCTTGTTGCTGGCTTAATCTACTTTTTTTAACTTAAAACATGCTGCACACTAATACTGCCTTGTTAATATAACAAAGAAAACTCTATTCTCAAATATAACTACAAGTATGTCTTAAAACAAATAAGTAATTAAATTTAAATATAATGAATTATACCATTTAATCAAACCCTTATTGTATATTGCCTTTCCTCTTACCCAATTTTCCTTTTTATTAATTTTTTTATCTTCCCCTAGAACGAACACTTATTTTGGGAGGGGCAAAATTGTACTCATAACAGAGGAGTTACTGTGTAATTTTAAGCAGGAGGGAGAAGGTAAACTTCATTGAAAAAGTGACATGTCGGCAGTATAGACAAACAGAAGGGAATAAGCTATGCAAATATGTCACGAAAAAAAGCTCCCAGACAGAAGGAACAAACAGTGTGAAGTAATCTGTATTCAAGAGGGCACCTGATTGGCCACAGGAACATCAAGAGGGCCAAGATGAAGAAGGAGGAAGAGGGTAAGAGAAAATCAGAGATGTGGTGCCAGACTGGATGAGGAGGACCAGATAGTCATTTACTAGGGATAGAGTACAAGAAGCAAGGGAGAGAACTCCAGATGATGATATAAGAAAAGGTGACCAAAAGTCATGTCATAGACTGGAGTACAATGCTAAGGTTTGGATTTTTCCTGCAAGTGTTTCATGCGAGACTTGATCACTGGAGGATTTAAAAAGAGTAGAGTAACAAGATCTATATTTTGAGTGGATACTGACAGTGGCAGTGGGAAGAATGGAGTGGGAGCAAGAAGGAATTAAGGTTCCTGGGTGGCACAAGTTGATTCTATTTAATTACTAACTTGAAAGATGTCAGTCCAAACCCATTCAGAGGAGCCCTGAAAACAGAGCTTTCAATTACTTCATTCCAGTTTGACTTCTGTTGAAGATTTGCATTTCTGCCACAGTTATATGGAATTGGATATTTGTTTTAATATCTTATATATTTGTTATGATGTATATTTGTTTTAAGATCTTATATATACATAAGAAATAACCCGACCTTTAGGAATCACCTGGGAGATCGTACTGGAATGTTGAGTCTCAATATATGTGGAGATGAAATGCACATCTCAGTAGGAGTTGAACCAGAATGAACCTGATTGAAGTCTAACAGGGAAAAAAGGACTTGGAGATCAACTTCTATAAAGATTACAGCCAAGAAGACCCAATGGGACAGAGCTCAACTCTGGGGTTTCATAACTTGGCGTTTTCTTGACAGACAACTGATAAACTTTGGACTGTAGATGGAGAGGGCAGTTAGAGGCTATTGAAATAATCCAGAGTTTAGCTGAGGTAAATGCAGAGGCAGAAGGAATGAAGTGAGATGGGGTGAGGAAATGATCTGAAAAGTTAAATTCAGAATGCTCTGATTAATGGGATGTGGGATTGAGGTAAAAAGGAGAAGTGTGTAACTGGATTTAAAAAAATCAATATTGGGCACACAGTGGAGAGAGTGAAACAGGATTTTGAGAGGGAACTGGCAATGCTTGAGTTACTCTTTCCTACTGACTAGTGGGCTCTGTTGCCTTAGGGGTAAGAAGTCCTGCAGTCCACTCAAAGGTATGCAGCTTGAATCCATCAAATGCTCTAAAGGAGAAAGATGGGCAGCCTCCTCCTGCATGATTTACTGCCTCTGAAAATACCCTAGAGGGTCCTCCAACTGACCATCGTTAAAGAAATAGTTATTAGTTCCCTCTCAAGTGGAAAAATGGAGTTATTCTCTTGTTGACTATTTGAAGGGTGCCTGGTGGTACAGTGGCTAAGCTAAGTGAAAGGCCAGAAGTTTGAGTCCATCAGTCAGAAGGATGTGCAGTCAGTGTCCATAAAAATTTCCAGCCTTGGAAACTCGCTGGGAGCTGTACTATTCTGTCCCTTAGGATCTCTATGGGTCATAATCGAATTAACAGAATTAGGCTTTGTTTATTTACTGATTTATTTGTAGGAAGAAAAATTAATGATAAAAGAACATATATTCAATTATGAAAGAACAAAATGAATAAAGATGCTTTTATGAGAGAAAACTTCATGTCTGGTGGATTTTTTAAAATCTTTTAAAAAATTTTACATTGGTAAAATTGGCATGCAGAGTTCATATACATTGTGTATATCCTTCATTCACATTTTGTCTCTTAAAATCATTCTCATTCGACATGCTTTAAAAAAATCAATCACCATTAAACCTGGCTGGTGGCTTTTATATTGAATATGGACAGGGCCACAGTCCCTGGGTGGTATAAACAATTTGTGCTTAATCACTAATTTTTTTCCCTGAGTTATTCAATATTTTGCCCATAGAAATCTTCAGTATTGCAATTCAAGTTTGAATTTTTTTTTAG
>NW_006399768.1:4361758-4366893 GCF_000299155.1 Elephantulus edwardii | reverse complement strand
TGTCCAATTCAAAATGGCCAATTCAAGTTTATTTCAGCTCACTCACATCTAGAATATTGCTCTTCAAGCATCTTATTCAATTTTCCCAAGTTTCCCACTTTCTATGATTCATACTTAATTGAAGAAGACTGGAAGCACTTGCTACAGAAGGTCAAGAACTGTAGTCTTCAATATAGATTGAAGCTCAATATCAAGAACACAAGAATTCTCACCACTGGGGCAATTGACAGCACCATGATAGATGGAGAAGAGATTGAGGTTATTAACAATTACAGCTTGCTCAGCTCCACAATTAACATACTTAAAACCACCAGTCAGGAAATCAAAAGACGAATAGCATTGGGAAAATCTGCTGTCAAGGACCTCTCCTGAGTGCTGAAGAGCAACAATGTCAGTCTAGAGACAAAGTGTGCCTAATCCAGGCCATGGTCTTTGCAATTACTTGTTATGCATCAGAGAGCTGGACAATAGCTAAGGATGATAGAAGAAGAATTGATGCCTTCAAATTGTGGTGCTAGAGAAGAGTATTGAATATTCCAAGACTACCAAGAAAACAAATTGTTCTGTGTTGAAGAGGGTGAAACCAAGTTTCTGCCTGGAAGCTAGGATTCTGAAGCTCCATCTCACACACATTGGGTACATGGCTAGGAGAGACCAGTTCTTGGGGAAGGACATCATACTTAGAAGGGTGGAGAGAAAGTGCAGGAGAGGAAGACCCCAGATGAGATGGACTGATACAGTGACTGGGGCAATGGAGGTCGGGGTTTCGGAATCAGGGCAGGATTCAGAGCTGCTGCATATAGGGTTTCTAGGAGTCACAGGCGACGTGATAGCACATAACAATAATATACTTATTACATGGTCTGATTATTAAAAGTTTTCTGTGACTTTTCAGTTTGAGTTGTACTACATCAGCCAGCGGAGTTCACAAAATTTTTGCTCCATTCATATCATCAAGGTAAACTCTGTTTTGAGGCAACAGCTCTTCCCATTCTGAGTGTCTTATAACCTGAGAAGTTCATGTTCTTATACTACAACAAACAGTAGTCTGATTATATATATAATTATATATATCTTGTTTCAGTCTAAAAGGTTCACTGTGTTTTTGTGGTAGTATTTGAATACCAGTGGCATAACTTTCAGCATAACAGCAGCAAGCAAGCCACTACAGTTTGACAAACTGACAGACAATTGGTGAAAGCAAGAAAAACACCCTAAGTCTTCAGTTACAGTATTGCAAGCCCATATCAAGATGCACTCCTAACCCAAAGGTTGCATGTCTCCAATGGTTTGAATACACTAGTCACTTTTCAGGAGAAAGGTAGACTGTCCCTTCCTTTTTGATTTACAACCTTAGAAACTCATAGGAAGGTCACTATGAGAGGGAACTGGTTTGACAGCAGTGAGTAGTTGTTGTTGTTGTTTAGTGCCGTCGAGTCGTAGATGACTCATAGCTACCCTATGAATGAACGGCCTGAGCACTGTTCGTAGATAGTTTCCGGAGGCAAGCCATTTCGGAAGTGGATGACGCTGCTGCTTCCAGGCTTGTTTTAGTCAGGAAGCTCCAGCCAACAATGTCCATCATGAGTACCCTGGGAGGAGCCAACTGGGAAGAACATGGCCGCCTCCTGTCCCAACTGCCTTTGGGCTTAAGGCCGCCTCCTGGCTCAAACACTGGGGCAAGCCTAGCTTGCCTCGCTCCTGGGGACAGAGCAAACCTGCACGTCAAACACATGCCCGGAAAGGCACTCGACTCCAAAAGCTTGCCACGATTCCTGCGTTCACACCACCGTGCTCCTTCTGGCAAGGAGAACTTCCCGAGACCCTGGGAGGAGCCAACCGGGAGCAGTGAGTAGTAGTATGGATAAAATGTTGAACAATGCAGGAAGTATCAAAAGAAGATGGAAAGAATACAGATCTACTGTACCAAAAAGAATTAGTAGATGTTCAACAATTTCAGAAAGTAGCATATAATTAGGATCCAATCGAAGGAACGAAAGTTGCTTTGAAAGCATTGATGAACAGCAAGGTTTTAGGAATTGATGGAATATCAGTTGAGGCATTTCAACAAATAGATGAAATACTAGAAATACTGTGATTCACATGTGTCAAGAAATTTGGATTTCAGTTACCCAGGCAACTGATTAGAGGAAGTCCAAGGAAAGGTGATCTAAAGGGATGTTTAATAAATCAAATTATACCATTAATACCAAACCTAAGTAAAGCTTTTCTGAAATAATTTTTTTTAAAAAATTGTAGTAGTACATTGACAAAGATCTGCTAGCAATTCAAACTGGATTCGGAAGAGTATTAAGGGATATCATTGCTGATGACATATGGAAAGTTCCATAAGGATATATAAGAAAAACTGCGGAAGGATATATACCTGTGCCTTACTGACTACAAAGGCATTCAGTTATGTAGATCATGCAGATTATGGATAATGTTGTAAAGAACGTGAACAGATACTCCAGAACACTTCATTGTGCTCATGTGGAACATGTACATAAAACAAGGAGCAGTCTTTCAAACAGAACAAGGGGATGGGTTTTAAAATGGCTTAAAAATCCAAGAAACCAGACTATATGAAGAAGAATATGGCATCAGAATTGGAGGAAGACTAATAAAAAAAATCTGTGATATGCAGATGATGTAACTGGTTGAAAGTTAGAATTTGAAGCGCTGTTGAACATAAAGATGAATTACTTTAGCCTTCAGTACGGTTGCATTTCAAGATAAATAAAACAATTATCTCCACAACTGAATATCCTCAGTTATCATGATAATTGCAGAAGAAACTGATGCTGTCAAGTATTTAATTTTAGTTGGAACTATGATTGATGCCATTGCAGTCAAGAATTTCAATGATGTAGTGCATTGGGTTAGTGTGCTGCAAAAGATCTCTTTGAAATATTAAAAACCAAGGATGTTACTTTGTGGACTAAGGTAAGGCTGATCCATATTTTCAATGGCTTCAGGTGTTTCTAAAAGTTGCAAAATGATCAAGAATTGATGCATTTAGATCACAATGCTGATTAAGAATATTGAATATATCAGTAAATTAATCAGGAACTGCCATAAATTCAGACCGTATGCAAAGGAGAATATTATTGTTTACTGTTAAGTCAGAAATGACCCATATAGCAGGTTTCTAGAGCATGTAAACTGCATAGATTACCTATCTTACTCCCATATAGTACACAGTAGATGGAAACCGTATGCTTTTAGGCCTATAGCTTAGTTCTTTATCAGTAGGCCACAGAAATCCCTAGAAGACACATCATCAATGACCTACAATAAGCAATTGACACAACTGTGCTTGCAGAAAGTGAAGAGGACTTGAAACCCTCACCAATGAAGACCGAAGACTATACACTTCAATACAGCTTACATTTCAACATTGAGAAAACAAAGATCCTCCCAACTGGACCAAAAGGCAACATGGTAA
The DNA here is from genome assembly GCF_000299155.1 of Elephantulus edwardii. NCBI lineage: Eukaryota > Metazoa > Chordata > Mammalia > Macroscelidea > Macroscelididae > Elephantulus > Elephantulus edwardii. The sequence continues at coordinate 4,363,445 of NW_006399768.1, read as the reverse complement.
ATGGAGAAAAGATTGAAGTTGTCAAGAACATTTTACTTGGTGTCACAATGACACCCATGGAAACATCAGGCAAGAAAGAAATTTTAAAAAGTATCACATTGGGTAAATGTGCTGCCAGGGACTTCTTTAAAATGCTAAGGACCTCACCCCCCTAAAAAAATGCTAAGGAACAAGGATGCCAGTTTAAAGTGTTTGATCCAAACAATGGTATTTTCAGTTGAAAATGAAAATGCTTGTGAAATTGGACCACAAATAAGGAAGACCAAAGAAATATCACTGCTTTAAATTGTAGTGGTGGCAAAGGATATTTAATATCCCATGGAATTACAAAATAAAAAACTTCTGTCTCGGGAGAAGGAGCTGGTAGGCTCTTCAGAAGTGAGAATGTGGAAACTTCACATACTTTGCTCACATTATGAGAAAGGACTAGTCCCTGAAAAGGACATCATGCTTGGAAAAATAGTGTTCCAGCAAAAAAGGAGAAAGACTGTTCATGAGATGTGACTGCCACAATGGGCTCAAATCGGACAACAGTTGTGAGAGTGGTGCAGGATTGGACAGTATTGTGTTTGAAGTAAGTAGGCCATTATGAGTAGGAACCAATGTGAGAGCACCTAACAAACAACAACTGACCTAAAGTTTGATGTTTTGCACCCATCCATTGGTGCCAAAGGCCTAGAAATCTACTTACAATAGTAGAGGCTAAGAAAGCCTGAGAGAGTACTTCTACTCTTTAACACATAGGATTACAATAAATAACAATAAACTTATAAACATCAATGTATGTGTGTCATAATAAATATGACAGAATCAGATCTTGAGATTATATACCATAATTTTTAATCTTAATTTTTGCATTTGATAATAATCTTAAGGGTCACTTCATTTGTTAGCCCTTTGAATATTCCATCAGTTAAAATGAATGGAATGGGGGGTGGGGAGTGAGATGAGATAAGGGATAAAAATAACTGCTGTTTCCATCTGTTGAGGTTGTGGGGAAAGGCAAGGTTGATACATGCATGTTTTTAGAGCTCTTTGGGAGAAAGACAAATTAGCCAGGCTTATTCTGTCTACTTTCACTGCTGGCATCTGGCAGAATGCAAATAATGCTTTGATAGGCATAAAAGGAATAAAGCAGTCTTAGTGTCTATCGTTTGCCATTCTTTTTTTCTTTTTTTTTTCTTTGACAGGGAGAATTCTTCCTAGGAGGAGAAAATTGGTCTTCCTGCATCAGTGGCTAATTTGACCAATCAGAAATGACACTTTTTACTGTGCTGGCAGTACCCCTTGGTGTGTGTGCTGAGGCAGTACCAGCAGGCTACCCCACACCTTCCTCCTCTCTCCTGTTTCTCCCACGGGCATTTTCTGGGCTACAGGCAAGAGATGTGAAGCACTGTAGCCTCAATTTTTCTCAGAGCAGCCAGAAGTGTTAAAAATAATATCTATTCTTCTTCTTTTTTTTTTTTTAGAACACTGCTTAAACAATTTTGAAGGCTTCTGTTTCGTTTAGTATGCCTTGATGTGACCTATAAGGTCATGTAATTCATTGTGTTCTTTCACATTTACAGATTTCAAATGTACTACTTTTCTTCTTTTTCTTCCAAGAAAACCTAGATCTTATCTATCTTAAGGTCTTTGCATAAGCTGAACCTTAGCTTTGAGACCCTTTCTAAGTCACCCTTTTTTA
>NW_006399768.1:4360132-4361658 GCF_000299155.1 Elephantulus edwardii | reverse complement strand
TTATTTAGCCATTTCTTCCATTCACTTTACCTTCCTTGCTATGTTCAAATTAGAGTCCACTCTTCTTTCCTCTCTTTTTAATGACTTTTTGCTTGCTTCATGTATGACGCCTGTGATGCTATTCTAGAAGTTGTCTGCTCACTTGCGTACAATAGATCAAAACTAATATTTAGATAGTCTCTCTATTCAGATACACTCAATCTGTCTGTCTTGTACTTGTGTTCATTTTCTTCACCTTCAACCTGAACTTGCATATCAACTATTAATAGTCTGTTCTATACTTGGTCTCTACCCTTTTTCTGAATAATGATCTCTATCATCTTTCTCTATAGATGTTGATTTGAATCCTATGTATTCAATGAAGTCAGGTGCACATTGTATAGTCACTACTTATGTTGTTGAAAATGATATTTTTGGCAGATGAGTTATTGATTTTGAAAATTCTACTCTTTGATTTGTTGTTTCTGTTAACAATGGCCAACCATTTTCCAACTATAGATACGTATTTGTTTCTAACTTTGCATTCAATGGCCAGTGATTAGAAATGAATCCTAGGTACATTTCAGACTTTAGAAGAAAGTAAAAATCTTCAATTTCTTCATCATTGGGATGAGTAAGAGTTGGTATGTAAATTTAAACAATAGTCGTGTAAACATGCCTTCTCTGTAGGGAGCTCTGGTGGCTTAGTTGTGAGAAATTGATTATGCTGCCAACTCAAAGTACAAGATTCCAATCTACCAGTTGCTCTGCAAGGCAGGAAAATGGGAATTCTCCTGTGCAATTTACTGCTTCTGAAATCCTGCTGGAGGGTTAGCTTTGGGTCGGTTCCAATTAGACAACAACAGTCTTCTTTGTATGTGTGGATGTTATCACTGACAGCTTTGTACCTCGAGATCTATCTTGAAATGTTATTTTTTTTACAGTGAACATGATGCTGTTCCTCCTAAATGTGTTATTTTCACTACAGCAGGCCATTTCATATATTGTTAGTAGATACCGTTGAGTCAAGTATGACTCATAATGACCCTCCCCTATAAACAATGCAGCTGAACCTTCTTCTATCCTGTACCAACTTCACAATCTCTGATCTACTCAAGCTCATTGCTGCAGTTACTGTGTCAATCCACTTGGTTGAGGGTCTTCCTTTCCTTTACCATCACTCCACCTTGCCAACTATGATGTCTTTCTCCAAGGAATAGCCTCTCCTAGCAACATGCCCAAAGTATGTGAGACAAAGTTTTATCATCCTTGCTTGCAAGGAGCAATCTAGTTTCACCTCTTTAAAAATAGATCTGTTTGTTCTTTTGGTCGTCTATGGGGTATTCAGTGTTGCTGTTTTGTTCGTGTTATGTGCCGTCGAATCGCTTACGACTCATAGCTACCCTATGTACAACAGCCCCAAACCCTTCTCTATCCTGTGCCAATCACACTGCCTCTGACACACCCATCCCAATTACCCCAATCAATGAGTCAATCCACCTCATAGAGGGTCTTCCCCTCCCGCACTGTCCCTCCACCCTACCAAG
>NW_006399768.1:4359540-4360032 GCF_000299155.1 Elephantulus edwardii | reverse complement strand
TAGAGTTCAATTAGTGTTACCTATTAAGAACCCTGCTTAAACAATTTTGAAGGCTTCTGTTTCGTTTAGTATGCCTTGATGTGACCTATAAGGTCTTGCACAGTTTTGCCCCACCTATATATCTGGCTATGTAATTCATTGTGTTCTTTCACATTTACAGATTCCAAATGTACTACTTTCCTTCTGAGACATAAAAGGAACAATTTAGCACAAAATAAATACAGGGCAAAATAGGAAAGACTGATACAAACTACGGAGAGACCACCCTGGTAGCATAAAGTATAACGTATTGGACTGATAACTGTTAGAAAGGAGAGCCTCCTTTTGTAAGGATTTACAGCTTTGGAAACCTGATGGAGAATATGTATGAATTGGAGTTGATTCAATAGCTATGGGTTGGATTTGGCTTAGAGATTGCTATGGAATGAAAGAACAGATTGAAAGCAAGGATTTTCCTATACATCTCAGAAAGACTGAGAAAAACTGGATGAA
>NW_006399768.1:4334240-4359185 GCF_000299155.1 Elephantulus edwardii | reverse complement strand
AAAAAAAAAAGATAAAGTTTTACTAGAGTGTTTACTTTGAATTTGGACTTGTAGCTTCCTAAATTATGAAGAAAGAAAGAAAAAAAGAACTCTTGGTTGTTGAAGTCATTCACTTGTGGTATCTTTAGTAGCACAAAGCATTAAGACATTAAGGTGCAGAGAAGGGGCAAAATTTTAAAGGTTGTTAATAGCCTGATGAATCAGCTGGGTTAGACATGTAAGTAAAACTAGACTGGGAAGATAACACGACTTACTGAAAAGGTGAATTCACTGCTGGCGTAAATGTCCCTGAGAAATAGTGTCCCTCTTGCTTGTCAACGTAACTGAATTGTCCATTTTAACTGAAGTTTTCTTCATAGGAATCACAACTTCTTAGGAAGTGATATGTTTTTAATTACCAGATAGGGTGAGTGCTGAAGATTTTGGGTACCTAGTTTTCAGCAAGAAGTTTGAAAAGTTCAAATTTGTATTCTTATGCGAACCTCAGAAAGGTGAATTACAAGTTATTCTAATGGTAAGTTTGTATCTGGTTGAGTAATTTTATTCACACGACGCTCATTAATGGATTAGTGTCACTTCTAGTATACGACAGAGGACTCAATCCTTGGTCTTGTGCCCTGGGACCAACAATTTAGAAAAGGGCATGATTGCATGCTGATTAAATCCACAGATAGAATGACGCTAGTATGAACTCCAGCACACTGGATGGAAAAATTAACAGCCAGGCTCAGGTCAACCTGGAAAGAAATAATTTCATAGAAACAAATGGATAGACACACTTGAGTATGAAAAATGAGCCATTAGATTGGAGAAGTGTCTCTTCAGGAAAACAAGACAAAAAGACTTTCTGATTTTGATGTACTGAGACTCATTAGGAAGCTAATTGTGTGACATTAAGGCAGAAAATCAATAAACTCAGGTAAATTAACAGAAATACACTGCTCATTAATAGAAGCTGATAGCAAAGGGGGTATTAGAAACACATTCTACTTTACTTGTTTAAGACACACCTAGAATAACCTGTTCTGCTCTGGGCATTTTGCCACTCTCTAGGACTATCTGGAGTATGTAAAGAATCACCTTCCAGAAGATTTGGTCGATTCCATTTCAATAATATGAAGAGCAGTGGCAGGAAATGAGGCCATTCAATCAGGCGTGAAGGTTAAAGGAGATGAGGCGAGCACTGTCCAAACATTGGGGATCTGTCTTAAGTAAATGGATTGAATGTAATCTTTGTGATACCACAGTCCAAGGAAATGCTTTTTAACAATTGTTCCTTCATGGATCGGCTTCCCCAGGAAACTGTGCCTGTGCTCCACTGTTGACCACAAGTCTAGCACTGAACAGTGGGGAACCAGATGTCAGAACCAAAGTGGAATTATATGTAGGTTTAATGAAACTCTTTGTGGACACTGCTCATTTTTGGTCCTAGAGCAGTATCTAAGCAAATACTCTAAAGTAACAGCTTTGTGGCCTTCTCTCCGGCATCTCTGTGGACCTGTACGATTTTATGAAGTGAATTTGGCTTACACAAAGTTACAGTAAATACTCAAATGTAGGCACATGCCAAGAATTCCACCCACTTACTTTTCAAACTAATGTGACTATTACGTGGTTATCAATTTAGCCTGGCAGGTACCTTCGTATTTGCACTTCCTGTTCAGTGTTATTTTAAGCCCTTTTTTAATAGAAGGATAAACTGTAAGAACAAGCCAGAGAACAACTTTAAAAATAATTTTAAATCTTTTACTCTATGGTATTTGGGGAGTTATGTATGTGTATCTGAAACAGTTGCATTACATTTCATGCTGCACAACGTAAGGAGTCATGAAAGAGGCGTTCATGTCAATAACTGAACCCAGTGTTTCTTTAATCCATTCAACCAGCATTTATTTACAAAACATCATATTCCTTGGAGAGGGACATTATGCTTGGAAAGGTGGAGGGAATGTGAAGGAGGAGAAGACCCTCAACCAGATGGATTAACATGGTGCGTGCAGCAACAGGCTCCAGTGTGTCAGGAAGTGTGAGGATGGCGCAGGAAAGGACAGGGTTCAGTTCTGTTGTTCATAGGGTCGCTATCTTACTCAACACAACGGCACTTAACAATAATACACAAACAACATAAATTAGATGGGGAGCTCAGGAGGGTTAAGCTGTAAGGATTTGCACTGTAATATAAAGATCATGCTTCTCTGGCAGCTTGAGTTCATCAGTGGTTCTGAGGAAGAAAGATGGGCAAATCTTCTCTTATGAAATTTATAGCTTAGAAGTGCCATGGAGGGTCAGCACTGAGTTTGTTCCAATGACAATGAGTTGAGCTATACATTATGTCCTACATATAACTCATTATAAATTATGTATTAGGATGACTGCACAAAAGAAAAGTTTCTGCTCTCAAGTAGATGACATCTACAAGGAAAGACAAGATATTATCTAAACATGATTCAATGTTACAAGTACAAAGGGGAAAACCCCACAATGAACTGAATTATATGTGAGTGAACATAGAAGATAAATTTTAACTAGATCCAGGAGGAAGAAGTAATATAGGTCAAGCAAGGCTGTTCTGAGTAGGAAAAGTGGTTCTCCATCTTGATATATGTTAGAAATGTTTGGGAGCTTATAAAATATACCAGGATTCAGGTTTTGCTTTCTAGTTGTTTTACCGTAACTGGTCTGGTAATGTGTAAATTTGGTGGCTAACTGAAAGTTCAGGAGTTAGAATCCACAGAGTGCTCCCCAGGAGAGAGACAGACAATTTCCTCTCTAAAATGTTTACAGCCTTAGAAACCCAGTGAGGGGTTACTGTGAGTTGGAATTGACCGGACAACAGTGGATTTTTAAGTCTAGAGGGAAGGTTTTGACTGGTGTGTTTAAGAACAATTTTTAGGTAATTCTAGTGGGGAGGTAGGATAAAGAACAGCTTGTTTTATAAGAGGGGCTTTGATAGCCTAGTGGTTTAGGAGCTGCCAATCCAAAGGCAGGTAGTTGAATACATCAACTGCTCTGGGGGGGGGGCGAAAAAGATAGGCAAATTACGTCTTGTGCAATTTACAGTCTCTGAAAACCTACTGATAAGGTTAAGGGATGAGTACATTACAACTCAATGGCAGTGTATTTAGTTGGTTTTGTTTTTTTTTTATATCATAATGCCAACATATATTTTCTCATTAACCTTCATAGGAAAATTACAAAAATGGAAAGCAACCAATCTTTTTCATAAACACAGGTGGATAGTCCCTGGAGAAGAACATAATGCTTGAAAAAGTAGAGGATTAGTCAGAGAGGAAGAATCTCAGTGAGCTGAATTGATACAGTGACTGCAACAATGAACTAAAGGACAGCAAAGATTGTGAGGATGGAACAGGATTGGGCAGGGTCGTGGTGTGTTATGAGTCAGAGTGGGTGGTGGCACCCAACAACAACAACAACAACAACAACATCATGCTCAAGGATTTCAAGACTCAGTATTATTAAGATGCAGGTTTTCAAACTTACCAATGTAGTCTGTGCAAAACCAGTAAATTATCATTGATTTTATTTTTGGAACTTAATAGACTAATTGTAAAATATACAAGAAAATAGTGAAGATGAAAAAAGACAAAACCAGTACTGTTAAAATACAATTGTTCAGGTAATATAGTACGGGCACAAGACTAGACAGTCAGATGATGGAAAAACTAGGCTAGTTAAGTAGATCCATGTGTGTATGTTCTTTGGCTTGTCAAAGGTGCCACTTCAGAGTGAAAAAAAATTATAATCTTTTTAGCATATGGTGATGGATTAATTGGACGTAAAAGTGAAAAAAAAAACCTACAAAACCCCACTCCCTGTTTTATAGTGTATATCAAAAAAAGAAAAAGAAAAAAAAACATCGAGGGAATTATACACTAAAGTAGAAGTTGAACAGTGAAGTTTTCAGAAGATAACTTAGAGGACTATGTTCACAACCTTGGTATAGGCAAAGATTCCCTGTACAAGCTAAAAAAACACTAACTATATAGACTACCTCTTCATGAAGACGGCAGAGAAGAGGAAACGCAAGGCACAGACTGGAAGAGGGTATCTTCAATATATGCATCCAAGTACTTTTTTTCAGACTACATACAAATCTAAAATATGTCAGAGAAATACAGACAACTCATCTCAAAAAATGAGCAAGACTGGAACAGGTAATTCTCAAAGAAAATACCAAAAGTGTATAGAGAATATCAAAGAATGGGAAAGGAAAGAAAAGAAAAAAACTGTCTAACCATGCTAAGTGTTGGGTAGAGTAGCTGAATTTCTCTTGCAACACTAATGTTGAACTGCTTTGGAAAACTGTTTGGGCAAATATAATTCAATGTATGATATTCTACAACCCAACAAGTTCATGCTTACGTATATTGAGTACACCTCTATCAAGATATAACTATAGGATGTGTGTAGAAGTATTATTTGTCATTGTGCTATATTTGTAACAGCCCAAATTTCCACCAAAAATTGAATGAGTTACCAAATTGTGATATATTCACCTTAAGTGAAATAACCTAGTCATGAAAATGAGAAATAAATACAATTCTGTGTTAGAGGCAAGAACATGGATGAATCTAATAAACATAATATTGAGGAGAAAAAAACCACACACAGAGAATCTAGGATATAATTCTATTTGTACAAAATGTTTAACATGAGCACAACTGAATTATGGTTAGCTAAAATGTGATTATTTTCACTGGAGGGTAATAAGTAGGAGAACACTGAAGGGAATCTTCTTGGCCGTCCAGATTGTTCTCGTTCTACACTCAGGTGGTACCATTAGGGATGTACCCCCTTTTCAAATACTCAGAGACTTGTACAATTTTCTGTACATATGGTGCGGAAAACTGTAGCTGATAAAGCATTTCCATTTCAGTGCCTGCTTGACTAGTTTGTTGTAGCTGTCACCTGCCTCTCCCTGTCCTAAGGACTTTCTCAATCCTTGAAAGTAAGTTTAAGTGTAAGAGCAGCAGGCCAGAGTTGCCAGGGAAGAAATGCTTCCCAGGAACCATCTTAACCAATGATTGAGTGGAGTGGTATATAAATACCCCAGTTCTCTTGGTCTCTTTTGCGTGTTCTGTAACATTCCCCAGACATCCTCAATAAATTTGAGCTCTAATTGCCCACAGTGGTAGTTGATTCATAATATTACCTTCACTTCTCCACTCCCTGCCAAGAACTTTGGAGGCTACCTCTCGCCCTCAAATTCTAAGTGCAAGATGCACATCTGAGGAAGTAAAAACTAAAACAAATATACTTCAATAGAAAGCTTTAATTGAAAAGTATGTGGAAGATAGCTCTTGCTAACTTGGCATAGCTTGTTTAGTGATGAGGTAAATTATATTAACCTCACGTCTATTAGCCCTGATCGAGTCGTGTGTATCCTATCAGAGGTTGCTAACTTAAATGTTGCCAGTTCAAATTCACTAGCATCTCTGTAGGAAAAAGATAAACAGTCTCCTGTAAAAATTCACAGCCTTAGAAACTGGAGGGAGGGTCACTGGGAATTGTAGGCAATTCAAATACAGGTAACTTCTATTAATGTAAAAAGCACCCTTGTCCTATGTTATTAGTTCTCATCAAGTCAATTTGGACTGATGATAACACCCTGTCTTCAGAGAGCAGATTCATAAGGTTTTGAAGGTTGGAACTTTTCAGAAACAGGTCTAGGCTTGTCTCCTGAGGTGCTTCAAGGTAGAATTGAGTCACCAATCTTTTAGCTAGACGTCAAATGCTTCTAGGGAAATTTACAAGAATGGAAATGTGATCATGTGATCAGAAAACTGCTGCAAGCGTCACATGGTCTATTTCAAGTTATTACTATTCCTGTTGTACCGGTGAGGATATGATGTCATAGATGCTAAATAACTTATTCAATATCACAATTTCATCATGAGTTAGGATATACATTAGGTCTGACTAAGGAACTTAGGTGGTGCAATGGCTTAATGATTCACTTCTAACTGAAGGTCACCAGCTGCCCCATAGGAGAAAATATTTGGCAATGTGTTGCTGTAAAGATTGCAGTGTAGGGAGCTCTATAGCGCGTTTTTTACCTGCATCATGGGGAATCATGGGGTCTGAATTGAATTGATGACACACACGATCACCACATCTGACTGGAGACTAGCAGGACAGTCAGTCTGAGAATTAGGAGTTAAAAACACTTTTTTATTATCAGAAGTCTAGTTTTAGAAGAGGCTGTGGCACTAGGGACATCATTGCCAATGTCAGATGGAGCTTGGCTGAAAGCAGAGATTACCAGAAGAATGTCTATCTGAGTTTCATTGACTATGCAAAGGCATTTGACTGTGTGGATCACAACAAATAGTGGCTCACCTTGAAATAATGATAATCCCTGAACCTGACTGTGCTCCTGTGAAACCTATACTTGGACTAGGAGGCAGTCATCAGAACAGAGCAAGGAAACACTACATGGTTCAAAATTAAGAAAGGAGTGCATATGGGATGTGTCCTGCCTCCAAATTCTTTAATTTATGTGCAGAACAGATCATTCAGAAGACTGATCTTTGTGAGGAAGAATGGGTCATCAGAATTGGAGGAAGACTCATCAATAACTTGCATTATGCAGATAAAATAATCTTGTTCACTGAAGCTGAGGAGGACCTGAAGCATCTGGAGAAAGTCAACGACTGCAGTCTTCACCATGGATTGAAGCTCAACATAAAGAAAAAAAAATTCTTACTACTGGGTCTATTGGCAGCTTCATGATAGATGAATAGAGTAAGATTATTAACAATTTCAGCTTGCTTGAGTTTACAATTAACACTCTTGGAATCAGCAGGCAGGAAATCAAAAGACAAATTGAATTAGGAAAGTTTGTTGTCAGGGACCTCTTCAGAGAGATAGAGTGCAAAGATATCAGTCCAGAGACTAAGGTATGCCTGATCCAAGCCATGGTTCTTTGCAATTACTTACTATGCATCAGAGAGGTGGATAAAGACTAAAGATGACAGAAGAAGAATTGATGCCTTTGAGCTGTGGTGCTGGAGAGAAGTATTTCTTGAACATACTATGGACAACAAGAGAACAAACAGATTTGCCCAAGAGAGGGTGAAGCCAACTTGCTCTCTGAATGCAAAGATTTTGAAGGTCTGTCTCACATATTTTGGTTATGTTACCATGAGGTAACATGAAGGACTGATCAGTCCTTACAGAAGGACTTCATGCTTGGAAGATTGGAGGGATAACTCAGGAGAGGAAGATCCTTTACGAAATGAATTGATATAGTGACTGAGGTAGTAGCTGCAAGTGTGTCAGAGAAGTGAGATTGGCTCAGGATAGGACAGGGTTCAGAGCTATTGTACATAGGGTTGCTATGAGTTACAGGTGACTTGATGGCACATAACAACCACAATGTAATAGAAAACTAAGTGAAGTTTAAAACAAAGGAACGCAATAACTAGACATTGTATAGAACACGTCTTCTGACTTTAAGATACAGTATGAGTTAGAGAAAGAAAAGAGCTATATGGAGCTAGTACACTAATCCTTGATAAGGTAGAAGTAAGTACTTCAACCAGCAAAGGCTATAGAGTGACAAGATGGGAACGGATTTTATAGATGTTAGTGCTTTTAGGAGGATGGTTTGAAATTATTGTAAAAATTAAATATGTAGGTTAAAGATGTAGAGAAAAAAATGGTTTTGGACTTTGAATGATAATTGAAATACTTTTATTGAGGTTCTGTCCACAAATCACTGTCCTTGTAACAGGGCTCCCCCTGGTGGTAAATAGAAACCAACAGTGGGAGTCAGCTACTGCACGTAGTTAAAAGTGTAAGCTAGGAGAGTGGGTATGTGTGCACGCGTGAGCGCGAACACACACACACAAATACATACGTGCATTTTTTTTAAAAAGGCAAATTTAATAAAAAAATGAAGGCAGATAGTCGCTAAGAACCAAGTTGTACCAGAAAGTGGGGCTTCAAACAACAGTTTGAACCTGAGTGCGGTAGCTTCCCTTGAAAATGTCAAGGATTTTATTACACTCATGGATGGAAACATTAGCCAAGAAATCAAATGATGTACCACAATGGATAAATCTGCTGCCAGGGCCCCTTTAAATAAAGGGCTCAAGATCAAGGATATCACTTCTAAGACTTGCTCCTGTGCTAAACTGTGGCATTCTCAATCGCTTTTTTTTTTTTTAAATGGAGTCTGACACCACCACCACTACGCATGTAAAATCTGGATGATGAATAAGGAAGACTGAAGAAGAACTGATGTCTGTAAGTTGGGGTGTTGGTGAAAGGATAATGACTATGATGGGCCATCAATAAACCAAACAACTCTTTTTTGGAGAAAGTGAAGTCAGAGTGCTCTTTAAAAATAGAAATGAGCATAGTGAGATTTTGCAATCCTAAAGGCGACTGGTTTGAGTCTACAAGCTGCTCAGTGGGAGGATTGGTAATTTCCTCTCATGTAATTTACTGGCCCTGAAAACCCTCTGGAGGATTAACTATGAGTCAGTTCTGACTCAATGGCAAACAACAACAACAACAGCAACAACAACAACAACAACTCTGGGCATGTTATCAGGAGGGGCCAGTCAATATCATGCTTATCAAAGCAAAGAGTCAGGAAAAACAGAAGATGACCTTCAAGAAGATAGATTAACACAGTGACTGCAGGAAAAGGTTTAAGCACAAAGTGCCATGGTGAGGCTGCTCTAGGACCCAGCAGTGATTCCTTCAAGTCACAGGTAGTGTCCTTACAAGTTGGAGCTGACTTGATGGCACCTCACAACAACAGCAACGTTGTGGTTACAAATTTTGAAAGAATGTGCATAAAACACTAACTCAATTTTTCTGTAGCAGTTGCAAGTGGTGATAATGATTATTATTTGGGAAGTGGGAAGTTTATGGTGGTCCACTGTGGCCATTTAGGCAATTAGAGTACAGAGCTAAGCAAATTCATGAATATGCTAAAACAAAAGGAGAGAACTGTAGCAAAGTCAGAAGATTGCATAACCCTTGGGGACTCCCAGGGCCAAATAGTGCATCTAGATAAGCAAAGTAGCACCACTGAGAGATTTTTGGCCTTAATGATTCTTCTCTTTTGCCTTGGGCATAACACACACTTGAAGTAAAAAGATGAAATTTCTGAAGCAGGTAGGCTTGAAAAGGCCTAAGTCATCAACCAAAAGGAGATGTTTCAGACACTTTACATTTTGAGTCTTTGGCATGTCCCTGATTAAGAATAAACCTTGCTTGTTATATAAACACACAGTGAGCGTAACCTTTAGCTAAATAATGCAAAGCCAATAGCAATGGAAAGATCTGAGAAGAGTCATAGTGCAATTGTATGTAGTGGATCCCTTTAGAAAATCCCTTAGAAGGCTGGAAAGGTTAGGATGCTGGAAAACTTTAGCTTGTAAACATTACCTCTCAAATTCACAAAAGCCTATTTTTCTCCTGTGAGTGAGCTCTATGTATGCATGTGCATTGGTTATTCTTATCCATCTGTAAGCTTTTGTAAGTTCCCTAATGAAAACAACTGTATTTTCTTGGCTTAATTGCACATTATTGAGTGTTCTGTCTCTAATGCTATAAATGTACAGTAATGAGAAACGGGGCTGTTCAGTAGGGACCACCAGCTCAGCAGGCAAATGGCAATGCAGGCATTTTATTGATGTGCCCAGAAAATAACTTCTTAAAGGTCAGATTATAATAATTTTTTAAAAACCTACCTCATTGCTCCTTACATAGTCTGTATCATAGTGAATATATCAAGAGGATTTGCCTGGATTAGTCATTCAGCACACATTTCATAAGGAAAAAAAAAGATTTTCCTATTGAAATGATTGTCCCTATATCTTCATCTTGTCTCTTGATTTTAAAATTGTTTTGTAGATGGATGAAACTATGGATAACTTTTAATGAACACATAACCACCACAACCTGCAAATGTTAGGACAGGGTGTACAGAATAAACTTGTGCAGACAAGCCTGTATTGGAATGTGGTTTGAGCAGGCCAGCTGTAAAGTGGTGGATATCAGCAAGCACATTAAATGACAGAAAAAAGAGATATCAAAGCCTGTAGCCCCTAGATTGATTCTCTGCAACTTTTCCTCTTCTGTTTTCCATACTTTCAGAGACTATTGGCTTTGCTTTCATCACAGGAGATAACCAAGCTCCTTGTTAAAATGTTATATGTGATATTTTCCTTTGTCCTGAGGTTAGGCTGCATTCTACCCAAGCATGGAAGATTAAGTCAGGCAACATCTTCCCCCTTACTGGGAAGGTCCCCAGCAGTTCTGTGGGTTTGAGGGGTATCTGCTAACTTACAGCCAAGTTCTGCCTTAAAGAGCAAAGAAGTTTGAAACACACACACACACACACACACACACACACACACACACACGGAGGGGTGGGTGGTGGGAGAGAGTTGTTATATACCATTGAGTCAGAACCAACTCATAGCTGACCACTCGGTGGGTTATCACAGACCATAAAGCACATGTGAATAAATTGCTTATCTTTCTTCCTTGGTGAATTTAAAACATGTTCCTTTAATTGGCAACACAACTTCTACCATTAAACAACTGCATCTCTAACTTTATATAGTATCCTGAAAAGTTCCCGAAGGAAAACATAATAAAAATATCCTAAAACAACAATTTACTAGTTTATCATTCAATAAAATGTGATTTTCTATTTGTTTATGAACTGTCTTTAATCATGGTTTCTTTTAAAGTTTATAAAACTTTCATGTTCTCCAAATATGTTTTGTTTTTTGGCATTTTCTGTACTTGGGAATGTTTTTGGCCAAACCACAAAAGGTTTGTGTGTAAGGATTGCAACAATGATATCTATATAGCTATGTAAACATTTTGTGTAAATGTTTTAATCCAGGTGATACCCAAGCAGATGCATCTGAGATAGGCAATGAAAAAATAGTGTGTTCGTGTGTGTCTGTGTGTGTCTGTGTCTGTGTTTCTCTGTGTGTGTGTGTGTGTATGACAAGGAGAGAGAAAGAGAGCGAGAGAGAGCCAGTGAGTTCAAGAGTATAGAAGGGGGTGAGGAGGGGAAGGAATTTGGCTTCTTAAAATTAATATCTAATTATCATTTTGTTCCTTCTCACATATTTTGTGCACATACCCAGGAGGGACATCATGCTAGGAAGGGTAGAGGGACAGCACAGGAGAGGAAGTCCCCAGATGAGATGGCTTGTTAGAGTAACTGGGGCAATGGAGAAAGGCGTATCCGAGTCAGGGAGACTGGCTCAGGATAGGGCAGGTTTCAGAGCTTTTGTACACAGGGTTGCTACGAGTCGCAGGCTTCGACTTATTGGCACATTACAATAGCAACATCATTTTGTTACATTGGTCTTTCTTCTTGGAAATTCTCTGTTAAGGTTACTTCCTTCCTACAGTGTTAGTGTTCTGTTCGGAGCCATTTTTTTTCTTTTTTTTCAGAGCCATTTTTCAATCATAATTAATTGCAATGGATACACATATAACAAGCAAAGCCAGTAGTGTGCTCTTTCCCAGACATTGTTTCTTTACCCTAATATTTGCTAATTGTCTCCAAATATGCGTGCCAGCTATGTATCTGTATGTCTAAGGAACATTCTAAATCAAAACAGTGTAATTTTTTTTTGTCAGCTTTGATTTAGATCATCTTAAGCCACTCAGTGAACTCTTACCTTTCGGTATCCCCAGAACTGGTTCCCCTTCATGCCATGGCAGTCATACAGCGTGACTGGGCTGCTGTTTGAGATTGCATCGAAGCAGAATTTCCGGGTATGCAGTGGCTCACCAGGTCGAATATCTTCTCTCCATCCAAATGTGAAGAGCTAGCAAAGCAACCACAGCAGGAGAAGCACTGTGAATTTCATTTGGAGGAAAGATTTGAGAGTTGGAAAGGTATTTCTTTTTGCAATCTGGAGCTCGTGCTTTGTGATTTATGAGAAAAAAAGCCATCTATGCAGTAACAAAAGAGGTCTTCATAAAGGCATACATAACACTGAAGCAATGACAATGGCACTGTGACTCTGGCTACCAGAAAGATACAAATGACAGTTTCAGAAAAGACTTTGATTTGAGGAGCAGAGAGTGGAATTGGGTGGGGAGAGAACAGACTCCTTAATCAATCTCTACTATTACTGGTGAAACCAAGTTGTTTTTCTGGAGGCAAGGATTTTGAAGCTCGGTCTCACATCCTTTGGGCATGTTGCCAGGAGGCACCAGTCATCATGCTTGGAAAGGTGGAGGGACAACACAAGAAAGAAAGACCCTGGAGAAGATGGATTGACACAATGCCTGGGGCAATAGGGGCAAGTGTGTTGGAAATAGTAAGATTGGCTCAGGATAGGACAAGGTTCAGAGCTCTTGTGTATAGGATCACTATGAGTTGCAGGTGACTCTATGGCACATAACAACAACAACAACAACAAGAACAACAATATTACTTGGAGCTCTGGTGACCTAGGAGTAAGAATCTGCACTGCAATTCCAAAATCAAGTGGTTTTAATCCACCAGCTGCTCTGTAAGAAGGATGGACCGTCTCCTCCCATGCAATTTACTGCCTCTGAAAACCAGCTGGAAGGTCAACTATGGGCTGGTTCTAATTGGATGACACACAACAAGAACAACAACAATATTACAGGAGTAGCTCAGGATAGGGCAAGGTTCAGATCCATTTTTCATAGGTCGCTATGAATCATAATCAACCTGACAATACCTAACAACAGAAACACCTGAATTACTGGATCAAATGCTAAACTGTTAGTCTAGATATGCGACTAAGTGAAACAAAGACAAGGAGCAGAGGTGTGCTGATGCGATCCTGAGACTGAAAATTGGGTTTAAATTAAAGGAGCCCTGGTGCTGAGGAGGATAAGTGTTGAGCCGATAATAAAGTGAGCAGTGATTTGACTCATCTAGCTGCTCTGTCAAGGAGAGCTATCTTTATGCCCATACAGATTTATAACCTAGGAAACACTATTGGGCAGTTATATACTGTCCTGTTGGACTTCTTTTAGTTGGAATCGACACAATGGCAATAGATTTAGGTTTGGTTTGGGAGACTAGAAAAAGTAAACAAATAAGCATTTAATTTGCCTAAGGTTGGTAAAAATTTAGTGTAAAAATATTTGGACCATAATTTATAGTAGAAATATATTCTTTATACCATGAGTCAGAATACAAACACACATAGACCATTCCTCCCACTCACCAAATGAAACCAAGGTGTTGTGAAACGAAATTTATCCTTTCATGGTCCCATCTGGTATACCATCCATTTTCTCTCGTCCTACTTAGCCTGCCTTAACCAATTCCATTCTATATTTAAAAAAAAACCAACCAACCAACTTGTGATGTTGTTGTTATATTCCATTGAGTCACCTGAAACTCATAGAAACCCCCTATGTACAATAGCCCTAAACTCTGATCCATCCTATACCAGTCTTATTGTCTTTGATACACCTACTCCCATTACCCCAGTCACTGAATCAATCCATCTCATCAAGGGTCTTCCTCTCTTACACTGTTTCTCCATCCCTCCTAGCATGACGTCCCTCTCCAAGGACAGGTCTCTCCTTGCAACATGTCCAAAGTATGTCAGACAAAGCTTAAGAATCCTTGTCTTCAAGGAGCAGCCTGTCTCACCCTCTCTGGGACAAACCTGTTTGTTCTCCTTGCAGTCCATGGTATATTAATACTCTTCTCCAGCACCACAGCTAAAAGACGTCAACTCTTTTTCTATCATCCCTAGTCATTGTCCAGCCCTCTGATGCAAAGCAAGTACTTGCAAAGACTATGGCCTGGATCGGGTGCCCCTTAGTCTCCAGACTGACATCATTGCTCATTAGTACTTTGGAGGTCTCTAACAGCAGACTTTCCCAGTGTAATTCGTCTTTTAGTTTCCTGTTTGCTGGTACTAAGGGTGTCAATTGTAAAGCCAAACAAACTAAAGCTGTCAACAATGTCAATCTCTTCACCATCTATCATGATGTTGCCAATTTGCCCAGTGGTGAGAATCTTTGTTTTCTTGATGTTGAGCTTCAATCCATATTGAAGGCTACAGTCCTTGACCTTCTGCAGCCAGCACTTCAGGTCCTCCTCAGTTTCAGCAAGCAGAGTGTGTTATCTGCATAACAGATTGTTGATAAGTCATCCTCCAATCCTGATGTCACATTTCTACTCATAGAGTCCAGCCTCCCAGATAATCTGTTCTGTATAAAGATTGAAAAGGTATGGAGAAAGGAAACATCCCTGGCATACATTCTTCCTGATTTTGGACCATGCAGTGTTTCCTTGCTCTGTTCTGATGACTGCTTCCCGGTCCAAGTAAGATTTCGCATAAGCACAGTCAAGTGTTCTGGGATTCCCATTCTTCTCAGAGTCAACAACAGCTTGTTGTGATCCACAGTCAAATGCCTTTGCATAGTCAATGAAACACAGATAGACAGTCTTCCACGATCCATCTAACCGTAGCTATCATAACCTTAGTACCATGGCCTCTTTTAAACTCAGCCTAATGTATATAAAACTGATTTTACAATGTATTTTTGTTAGTTGCCATACAGTTTCAACTCATAAGGATCCTATCTACAACAGAGCTAAACATTGCCAAGACCTGTACCATCCTTAACATCATTTGTATGTTTGAGCCCATAGTTTGAGCAACTTTTGTCAATATATCTCCTTGAGGGTCTTCCTCATTCTCTTTTATCTTCCACCTTATCAAGCATGGAGTCTTTCTCTAGGGTCTAGTTCCTCCTGATACCTTGTTCAAAAGTATATGCCATAAGGTCTAAATCATCCTCGTTTCTAATGAACATTTTTACTGAAATTTTTCTATGATGGATTTATTCATTCATCTTCAAGTCCATGAACACTATAATTTAATGCATCAATCCTTCTTACCCTTCCTCATTTATTATCTAGTTTCTGAATGAATCTAAGACAGTTGAAAATACCATAATTTGGGTCCAGGCCCATTATAATTCTCAAAGCAATAGTTTTGCTTTACACTTACAAGTGCAATTCCAATACATTATGTTGCTTGATTTCTTGACTGCTGCTTCCAAGGGCATTCATTGTGGATGCAAATAAAAATGAAATCCTTAATACCTTTGGTCTCTCGTCCATTTATTATGATGTTGACTGTTGAGCCACAGGTAAACTCAAAGATTTTTGTTTTCTTTATGTTGAGATGTAATCTATACTGAAATGGAAGCCTTTGAACTCCATTAATAAGTATTTCAAGGCCCCCTCACTTTCAGCAAGCAAGGTTTGGTCATTTGAATTCTTCAGATAGTCCAACTTCTCAGATAATTTGCTAAACATCTGAATCATTATGGTGAAATGATACAGCTTTGGAGCATATCTTTTCCTTCTGTCCTCTCCAAGATGAATCTGTTTGTTTTCCTGGCAGTCCATGGTACATTCAGTACTCTTCTCCAGCACCACAGCTCAAAGGATTCATCTTGGAGAGGATTAAACCAAGCAACTCCTTGGAAGCAAGGATTCTAGGGCTTCGTCTGACATACTTTGGACATGTTGCCAGGAGGGACGGGTCCTTGGAGAGGGACATCATGCTTGGGAGGGTGGAGGGCAGGCACAGGAGGGGAAGACCCTCTCTGAGATGGACTGATTCAGTGACTGGGGTAATCGGGATGGGTGTGTCAGAGGCGGTGCGGTTGGCGCAGGATAGAGCAGAGTTTAGGGCTGTTATACATAGGGTCGCTATGAGTCACAAGCGACTCGACAGCACACAACAACAACAACAACAACAACAATCTTTCATTAAGATTGAATATAATTCTCATAATAGAGCTCAAAGCAGGCCTGGCTTGGGAGGCCAAGCTGAGAATTGCAAAATAAGACAAGCTTCCAAGGCGATTCTATTGATATAGCATAATATTGAGTTGTACCAAGATAATAAGCTTAGCACTAATCTGACTCTCAATATATTTGTTTTAAGGTACTAATCAGGGTAGAAAATACAATTAAAAAACAACAACAACAAACAAATCAGCCAAAATTCCAGGGGCAGCTAACAAAACTTGTCAAGGGGTGAGGAAGCTGAACAAAACTAGCAAGGCATACTTTAAGTGATTTGAAAAAAAATAAGGAACTATCTAAGCCAAATATATGAAAGATAATAGTATGCATAATGATGAATAACTATATTGTATTGCCTTACAAGACAGAACAGAAGAATTTCTTAAATAGAAAGACTAGGTGTAAGCAGGCTAGGTATTTGAAACAGATTTAACAACATAGAGAGAGCTCTGTTGGCCTAGTGGATAGAAAGTTGTGCTACCAAGCCAAAGGTAGGTGATTTTAATCTGCGGCCTCAGGCCTGGTTTTAATTGTTTTTAGTCAAACATTCTTCTAAGTGGTATAGCACTGGTCTGTCCATTTGCTGTACAGAAGTAACTTGTAGTTGTTATGATGCTAAACACTGTGACACTGATGTGTCAAACGCGATAATGGTTACCCATGGTGGGCAGTGTTTGTTGTAATTCCCCCATTACAACAAGCTTGGAAGCAGGAGTGGCATCCACTTCTGAAATAGCTTGCCTCCGGAAACTCTATGAATGTGGAGAAATGATGAAAGTTGTACATGTGTTCAGGTCTTTCATTCATAGGGCCGCTATGAGTCGTCTGCCACTTGACAACACTTAACAACAACAAAAGCGACAACGAGGAGGAGGAAATGTTTAGTCTTTTTCCCTAGAATTTTTAATATGACTTTGTACTGGAGTATTTTTTTGCCTTATTTAAATGTTGACTAGGAAAATGATTTTTCAATCAGAATTCTCTTTCTTCCCTTAGCCTTCCTAACACAAACTTCTTTTTCATTGACTCAGTGACTGGGGTATTGGGGTAGGTGTGTCAGAGACAATGAAATTGACTCAGCATAGAGAATAGTTAGTTCAGAGTTTCTGTACATAGGGTCACTATGAATTGGAGTTTATTTGACAGCACATAACAACAACAATAACAACAACAAAAACATCCCCTCCTCTGTTCTTAGAACTTACCATACTTCTTGCTTGAACATGCACATTCTCAGATCAACTCTTGCTACATTGAATATAACTCATAGGAATCGTATGAATAACAGAACAAAACTTTGCCTGGTCATGTACCATCTCATGATCTCTAGCAAGTTCAAGGCCATTTGTAGTTACTGGGTCAATCTATATTGTTACACACATGATCAAATGTTCTAAAATTCTCATTCTTCTCACGGTTAGCCACAATCCGTTGTGATCCACTCAGTCAAATGCCTTTGCATAGTCAAAGAAACACAGACATTCCTCCGGTACTCTGCTTTCAGCTAAGATTCATCTAATATTGGCTATAATGTCCCCATGGCCTCTTCTAAACCCAGCTCTGCACATCTGGCAGTTTCTCTGCTGATGTTCTGTTGCAGTAGATTTTGGATAATCTTCAGCAGGATTTTGCTTGCATGTGATATTAAGGATATTGTTCAGTAATTTCCACACTCTATCAGAGCACCTTTTTTTTGGGAATGGGAATATGGTCCTTTTCCAGTTAATTGTCGAAGTAGTTGTTCTCCATATTTCTTGTCACAACCTTGTGAGCACGTCCACATGCAGCATCTGTTTGTTGAAATATGTCAATTCCTGGGACCTTGTTTTTTGCCATTTCTTTCAGAGCAGCTTGAACTTCCTCTTTTATCACTATCATAATTTCCTCTTGATCAGCCAACTCTTCTTGGTATAGTGACTTTGTGTACTCCTTCCATCTTCTTTTAGTGCTTCCTGGTTCATTGAACGTTCTGCCCACATCTTTATGTATTAAAACTTGAGGAATGAATTTGTTCTTCAGTTCCTTCAGCTTAAGAAATGCTGAGTGAGTTTGTTCCTTTTGAATTTCCAACTCCACCTCTTTGCACATTTCATTATAATACTATATTTTGTTTTCCTGTGCTGTCCTTTGAAATCTTCTGTTCAGCTCCTTAACATCTTGATTTCTTCCCTTTGCTTTGGCTTCTTGGTACTCTAGTATAATATTCAGAGTCTCTTCTGACATCTAATTTGGTCTTGCGTTCCTCCTCTGTCTTTGTAACGATCTTTTGCATTCTTCATGGATGATACTCTTGATCTCCTTCCACAGCTCATCTGGTCTTCGCTCATAAGTGTACAAGGCCTCAAACCTGTTCCTGAGGTCATCTTTATATTCAGGAGAGATAGACTTAAGGTCAAACTTGTTTTTTGTGGATTTGACTTGATTTTCTTTAGCTTTAATTTGAACTTGCATATGAGTAGATGATGATCTACTAGAGTCAGCACCTGTACTAGTTTTCACACCTAATAATGAGCTTCCTCAATAATATTTCCCACAGATGTAATCAATCTGAATCTTGTGTAGGCCATCAGGCAAGACACATGTGTATAGTTGTCATTTGTGTGTCTTACAAAAGGTATTTGCAATTAATAAATAATTGTTTATACATAATTCTACCATTCTGTCTCTAGCCTCATTTCTGTCACCAAGTCCATGTTTCTCTCACTACTGATCCTGCTTTCCTGTTCCCAGCTTTTGGATTCCAGTCACCCATTACTATGAATGTATCTTGGTTTCGAGCTCGAGTGACTTCCAATTGTGATAGTTGACAGAAGTCATCTATTTCCTGCTTTTTGGTTGTGGTTGTTGGTGCATACATTTGATTGATAGTAGTATTAATTCACTATCTATTGGATACAGGTCTTCCATGTATATGTATATTATCCTGTCACTCACAACATTGTATTTCAAAATGGATCTAAAAATGGACAGGAGGCAGTCATTAAAACAGAGCAAGGAAACACTTCATGGTTCAAAATCAAGAAAAGCGTACACCAGGGATAGATTCTATCTACTTAGCTTTTCAATCTATATGTAGAACAGGTCACCTTGGAGGCTGGGCTTTATGAGGAGGAATGTGACATCAGGTTTGGATGAAGACTAACCAATAACCTGTGTTATGCATATGGCAAAACGTTGCTTGATGAACCTGAGGAGGGCCTGAGGCTATTGCTGAAGAAGGTCAAGGATTGCGGCCTCTAATATGGATTTAAGCTCAACATCAGGAAAACAAAGATTCTCACCACTGGGTCAATTGACAGGATCATGACAGTCCCAGAAGAGATTGTTAACATCTTCAGCTAGCTTTGTTCCACTAGCAATAGTCTTGGTACTAGCAGCCAAGAAATCAAAAGATGAATTTCATTGGGAAAATCTGCTGTCAGAGACCTCTCTAGAATACTGAGGGGCAATGATTTAGTCTAGTGACTAAGCTGTGCCTGATCCAAGCCATGGTCTCAATACTTTCTATGTATCAGAGAGTTGGACAACGAATAAAGATGATAGAAGAAGAATCAATGTTTTTGAGTTGTGTTGCTGGAGAAGAGTATTAAACATATCATGAACTGCTAAGAGAACATACAGATCTTGAGAAGATGGAACCAGGCTACTCTTTGGATGCAAGGATTTCTTTTTTATATATATTAATAATTTTAATGAGCATTTACAGAGATTTTGGATTTCCATTCATTCATTGTTGCACTTTTCTCCCTGCCCAGCCCTTCCCGCCCCGCCTCCCCCCTTCAGTTTGTGCCTCTCTTTGAAAAAGTAAAAGTCTTTCTTTGGTATACAATCCTCCTGCATCCCTCCCAGCGCCCCAGATACACTCCACTATGCACCCTTTATGCAAGGATTTTGAAGCTTCATGTCACATATTCTGGGTGTGTTGCCAGGTAGGACCAGTCCTTGGAGAGGGACTTCTTTTGGGGAAGGTAGTGGGGCAGCACAAGAGAGGAAGACTCTGAATGAAATGGATGAACTCAGTGACTGGGATAATGGGGGTAGGTGTGTCAGAGACAATGAAATTGGCTCAAAGTAGAGCAGGGCTCAGAGCTGTTATACATAGGATCACTATGAGTCATAAATAACTTAACGGCAAATGACATCAATAACAACAGAGCTCATTATTTCAGAAGTGGATGGCCAATTCTGCTTCCTACGTATGAATAGGAGTGGAACATTAGAAGACATAATGACAAAAGATCAGGCTCTCAGGTTGGAAGACTCTAAAACTATGAGAAAGGACTGCCAGTTCAAAATAGAGCCTATCATAATAACATGGATTGGATAAAGTTTTCAGCCAGTGATGGACCTTCATTTGCTGATACAGCATGTCTCAAAATGAAGACAAAGAGCTATGTATTTGTGTTTTGTTGACTACACTATTTGATAGTGTAGACAGTAACAAGTTATGAATAACATTGAAAAGAGTCAGAATTCCAGAACACTTAGTTGTGCTCCTGAAACCTGTACATAGACCAAGCAGTAGCTATTTTAACAGAATAAGAGATATGACATGGTTTTAATTTGGAAAAGATATGTACAAAGGTTGTATTTTGTCACCAAACTTATTCTGTGTGTTAAGAAAATGGTCTGAGAAACTGGTTTATATGAAAAGGAACATAATATCAGGATTGGAGGAACTCATCAATAACTGGTGACATGTAGATGACAATACTTTGCTTGCCTAAAAAGAATAAAACTTGAATACTTATTAATGAAAATCAAAGACTACAATTTTCAGTATAAATCACACCTCAATCTAAAGAAAACAATATTACTCCCAACTAAAGAAATATACAATTTTACCATTTGTCATGATAAATGGAAAAAAATTGAAGCTGTCAAAATTTAAATTTAATTTTGTTTAGCTCCACAATCACAATCATGGAAGCAGCAGTCAAGAAATCAAATGACATATGTATTACTACATTATTCAAATTGGCTGCCAGAGATTTCTTTAAAGTTCTAAAGAGTAAGGATATCAGTTTAAAGACTAAAGTGCAACTGACCCAAGCCATAATATGTTCAATTACTTTATACGCATGTGAAATTGGGACAATGAATAAGGAAAGACAAAGAAAAAACCAAATGAACATATTTGAATTTGAGTGTTGACAAAAAGTATTAAATATTCCATGGATTGCCAAAATATGAGTAAATCTGTCTTGTAAAAAGTACAAGGAGAATAATCCCTAGAGGTAATTGGTGAGACTTGACCATCTTATCAGAAGAAACTGGTCTTGCGAGAAAGATTACGTTCTTGGAAGAGTAGAGGATCAGCTATAGATATAAAAATCTTCGAAGAGATAGACTGACACAGTGATTGTATCAATGGGCAGAAAGTGGAGATGGCATAAAATTTGGCAAAACTTTGTTTTATTATACATAGGATCACTCACTATGAGTCAGGGCCAATTTGAGGTTCATCAGGTTTGTGACGTCAGGTTTGGATGAAGACTAACCAATAACCTGTGTTATGCATATGGCAAAACATTGCTTGATGAACTAAAGGAATAACGGGGGTTAGTGGATAAGGAGAAGGAGATGCCCTTTTACTCAAAGAGGAGAAAATCCGAAAACATGCTGGAGGATCAGCTATGAGTTGGTGTCATCTCAACAACAGGTAACAACAACAACTCACCTAGTCCTACTCCTGTATTTTCTGTTTTGTTGCTTCTATTGACTTGATTCTGACTCATGGAAATCGTGAGTGCACTTTCAAAAGATAGGCAGGCTTTTCTTCTGAGGTGCCTCTGAATGGGTTTGAATTGCCAACCTTCTAGTGTTGTTGCTGTGTGTCATTGAGTCAGAACAAACACATAACTGACCCTCCAGCAGGTTTTCACAGTAAATCAGATGAGAGGTGATAGCTCATCCTTCTTCTGTGGATTATCTAGTGGATTTGAACGTGTGCCTTTGGGATTAGAGCAGAGTTTCTTACCACTAGGCCACCAGAGCTCCGTAATTTTCCGTTAGTCTAGTCCTTAACCATTTATACCATCTAGGGAGACCTATTTTTTGTTTTACTTGGTGGTAATAGCATTCTACCTGTCTGTCAGGGAGTTGTTTTTTTGTTTTGTTTTGGTTTTTTTTCAACCTTTTTTGTTTTCTTCACTTTCTTTATAGAATCTATTACCAAATATTTCCACTATAATGCTCGTATATTTTTTCTTGTCTAGCCTCACTATCATACATATTGAAACCAACTTTGATAATTCTAGACTCAGTTACATATTTATTATCGAAGTAGAAATTTTCTGGCATGTAGATATATAGACCTGTCTTTGCCATTGATAAAATCTTTACAGGAATATCACATATCCCTGACACTATCAGTAGTCCAACCAGTGTTAGAATGAGTTGTATGTGTTGATTTCCTTATTTCTATCTCTCTCTTTCTTCTTGCTTCTTATAAAGAGGAAAAAGCCTGCAGTATTGAAACAAGTTGATTTTAAGCTGATTTAGATTTATGAACACCTCATGGAGAAGATAAGGGAGCATACCATGGACCACCAAGAGAACAAACAAATCTGTCTAGGAGAGAGTGAAGCCAACTTGCTACTTGGAGGCAAGGATTGTGAAGCTCTATCTCATTTACTTTGGGCATGTGGCCTGGAGGGACGAGTCCTTGGAGAAGGACATCATGCTTGGAAGGGCAGAGGGACAGAGCAGGAGAGGAAGATCCTGGATGAGACAGACTGGATGAGATAGTGAATAGGGTAATGGAGGTAGGTGGTTCAGTGTCAGTGAGACTGGCTCAGGACAGGGCAGGCTCCAGGGCTGTTGTACACAGGCTAGCTATGAGTTACAGGCAACCTGATAGCACAAAACAACAACCCCTGTGTCAGTGTAGAACTCTCTTCCATAGGATTTTCAATGACTGATTTTTGGAAGTAGATTACCAGACTCTTCTTCCAAGGAGCTCCTGAGAAGAATCAAACCTTTAACCTCTCAGTTAACAGCTGAACACATAAACTCTTTGCACCACCTCTGGGCTTCTAACTGAGCACAGAGGTTAAAAAGCTTACTTCTGCCACAGCTTGATTTGGATTATATACAATTTTAGAGTGTTTTCAGGGTTTCTATGAAATCTATCAGTTAAGTTGAAAAGAATCCTAGAAAACATAAGCAAATTGGTGTCTTGGACATATGTCTTCATCTGTCACAATTCTATCTCAGAGCTTTGTTAGTGACTTTGATTTCTTGTTTATAGGTTTTGTTGGTATAGTGTAATGATCAAACTTAGACTTGCAGATTAATGGTTTCCTTGTAATTTAGACAGTTTTTATTGTTCTTTTTATTACCTGGTAATAATTTTCCGCCGATGGGAGTGTCAGAGACAGTGCTATTGGCACAGGACAGAGCGGAGTTTAGGGCTGTTGTACATAGGGTCGCTATGAGTTGCAAGTGACTCGAGGGCACATAACAACAACAACAACAATAATTTTCTGATATCCCATATCTTCAGTCTATAGAAATTGTTTTATTTTTTTGCACTTACCATTATCAAACAATATCACTAATATCACACACAAGCTGAAGATTATTAAAAAACGATTGGAACTGTACATTGACAGAGAACTACCAGAAATACAAGCTGGGTTTAGAAGAGGTCGTGGCACTAGAGACATTATAGCAAATATCAGATGGATCTTGACTGGAAGCAAAGAACACCAGAAGAATATCTATCTGTGTTTCATTGATTCTAAAAAGACATTTGACTGTATGGATCACAAGAAACTGTGGCTAACCTAGATAACAAAGAGAATCCCAGAACACTTGATTATTCTCATGTGAAACCTGTACTTGGGCCAGGAGGCAGTCATCAGAACAGAGAAAGAAAACACTGCATGTTGAAAATTAGGGAGTGCGTCAAGGATGCATCCTGTCTCCATACCTTTTCAATTTCTATGCATAATAGAGCATTTGAGAGGTGGCACTTTATGAGGAGGATTGTGCCATCAGGATTGGAGGATTGCTTTCCTAATCTGAGGAGGACCAGAAGCATTTGCTGCAAAAGGTCAAGGACTGTAGTCTTCAATATAAATTGAAGCTCAATATCAAGAAGAAAAATATTCTCACCATTGGACCAATTGGAAGCATCATGATGGACAGAAAAGAGATTGAGGCTGTTAACATTTTCAGCTTGCTTGGCTCCACATCAATACTCCCAGCACCAGCAATCAGGAAATCAAAGGTGAATTGTACTGGGAAAGTCTACTTTCAGTGATCTTTCCAAAGTGCTAAAGAGCAATAATGTCAGTCTAGGGACTAAGGTACACCTGATTCAGACCATGGTATTCACAATTACTTTCTATGTAACAGAGAGCTGAACAATGAAAAAGGATGACAGAAGAATAATTGATGCCTTTGAGTTGTGGTGCTGGAGAAGAGTATTGAACATAACATGGACCGCCAGAAGAACAAATAAGTCTGTCCTGGAGAGAGTGAAGACAAGTTTCTTCTTGGAGGTTAGGATTTTGAAGCTCCATCTCACATACTTTGGGCTTGTGGGTAGGAGGGACTAGTCCTTGGATAAGGACATCTTGCTTAGAAGGTGGAGAGACAGCACAGGAGAGGAAGACCCCAGATGAGATGGATTGACATAGTAACTGCGGCAATAGGATTAGGTGTGTCAGAATTAGGGAGACTGGCTCAGAATATGACAGTCTTCAGAGCTATTGTAGATGTTGTTATTGTTAGGTGCCGTTGAGTCACCTGTGACTCATAGTGACCCTAATGAACAACAGCCCTAAACCCTGCTCTATCCTGTGCCAATCTTTTTTGTCTTTGACACACCTACCCCCATTATCCCAGTCACTGAATCAATCCATCTCATCAAGAGTCTTCCTTTCTTGTGCCTGATAGGGCAGTTATTATCACAGGTGACTCAATGGCACACACCACCAATAACGACCACTAACATTAACTAACATTGTTCTTAACGTCTTTGGAATGCTTTTTTTTTTTTTAAATCAAACATACGTCAATTTTTTCCCATTGTTGCACATTCAAAATGCTTTTTGTCATATCAGATGGCTGTCTTTCTGTCCTACGAGCTTACTTTG
>NW_006399768.1:4321554-4332475 GCF_000299155.1 Elephantulus edwardii | reverse complement strand
AACAACAACAACAACAACATGTATTAAAGCGATGTATGCGGTGTTGCTTGGATCTGTGTGATATTGTTGCGTTAATACGCTCACTAGACTTGGTTCTGCAAATACATTTATTATTTTAATCTTGCCATTGGACTGAGGAAGACTGAAGGCATTTTCTCCCTGTGGGCAGTTGTATTTTATTTCATTTTTATGTGGATTGCAGAAATCTGAGATATTGTGTGCTCCTTCTAGCAATCTGTAAGTAGGTACCACTATCGCTCTGTCTTCATAGTGAGACTGGCTGTTTTCTCTCAGCACCAGGTATGCTGGCTGGGTGCCATCTGTTTGCTTATCTCGTTCGCAGGTCTCAGAAAGGGAGTGAGCATTGGCAGTTTCCTCAGCAGGGTGCAAGCTTTGCCGCACTGCTTCCTCCCCAGCGTGAGATCCAAGCCTGCCGGGCCTGCAGAGAGCGAACAGCCAAACTAGGCCAAGAAGGCTCCTCCCCTCACCCCAAACCCGGACTGGGAGTTGGAAGTGTCCTTTCCAGACCTTACAGTCTAATTAGGATCTATTTTTATTTTTCTTTCTTGGTCCCCATAAGAAACGGAGAGTCAGCACACAGGAGTATCAAAGAACTGCATGGATCATAGAAGCTAGATTAGCCATAAGTACTGCACTGCAACAAAAAGCATTTTCTTACGAAGGTGCTGCAATCGACCTCCTGTTATTTCCTGTGTATAATTTTATTTATTCATTTGAATTTTTTTTTGTCCTTCTGGAAGGAGAAAAGATGATTTCAACTATAATAAATTCCATCTTCGTGGTTTTTTGAATGCTTTGGCATGAAAAAGAATCTCATAATTTTGCTGTTCTAACACATTACTTCTTTTGGTCACAAATTTAATCCAAATGTTTAAGAATAAATTCTAAGTCTTATAAATCTTTGAGTAACAAATGAAGTAGCAATTAATATTTTCATCTCCAAATCAGTATATGACAACACATATTAAAATTTGATTCTTTTTTTCACTTCCGGTCAACCTGGTTTAAACCTCCTGCAGTTCCATTTTTACAGGATATTTCTTTGTTAAAGAACAGTATTAAGTGGTCTTTTTGTTCACCCGATATAGTTTTCTGCTTGTCTAGTGCTGCCCTCTGGTGAGTATTTCTTGAATTACATGTCATGTTATACTGCTCACAGTGTGTGGGGAAAAATACTAAAAAAAAATCCCAAACCGAGCCAGCAATGTGTAAAATGCATGCAATGTAGTTGGTTTTGTTTATGTTTACTGTTTCCTTGTTAAATGAAATTTCCAAGCCAGAACATATTTCATTCTAAAAATGTTACTTGGGGATAGAGACAGAAAACCCAAGGGGAGATTCAAGCAAGCTTACTTCCTACCAACCAGCTAGCCAGGTGGGCTTCCTGGTTGGGTGTGATGGAGAAAGCACAGCGATCAGAGAGATTTAGACCAACAACTCTCTTTTGATGGAGTTTTCCCTTATGATTGGCTCCTTCTCTCTCTTTAAAAGACATTCTCCCCCCTTCCTTTAGATACCAGTCCTTTTAAGCTTTGCTTCTCACTCCCAGATTGGAATCTTAACTGCTCCTGTGGAAGGAGCAGTTCAACACATTCTCCAGTTCCCAGGACACAGCCCAATAATGCTTATGGAAAGAAACAGAAAAAGGAGAGAGCAAGTCAAGTGTCACTGGCATTTGATTTCCTTCAATAAATCCTGGAGTCATAGAGCACAGTGTGTATCTGGGTGCATGATAGACAGTATGTGCTGACAGTGCTGAGAATGGGTCAATGGAACAAAGTCACAGCCATTTGGGGCCTGAGGGAGATTGCTAATTCAGTACCAGTACATAGTGGCTTTGTGTGGGCGAATGAAAAAGCAGAAAGGAAAGCTCATTTATTCTGAGAGAGTGTGTGTGTGTATTCTATAAGTATATAGAAGATGCTGTTATTTCAAAGACATTGCTATGGACTGAATTATGTTTCCTCCAAGGATACGTTGAAATTCGAATCCCTGTTACTTGTGAATGTAATCTTGTTTGAAAAGAAGGCCTTTGGAAATAGTCTCTGTTTAATGAAGATGAGGGTTTATACTGGGGACCTTGTGGAAAGGAGCTGCACTGTCGATCCAAAGACCACAATTATAATCCATCAGTGTCTCTGTGGGAGAAAGATGGGGGAAAAATCTCTTTCTGTGCAATAAACTACCTTTGAAACTACCTCTGGGTAGCTATGGGTCAATTTTCCAACTCGATGTTACACAACAAAAAAGCCCTGGTGGCACAGTGGTTAAACACTTGTCTCCTAACCAGTAGGTTGGCTGTTCAAACCCTTAGGAAGCATCATAAGAGAAAAGATCTGGCATTTACAACATAGGGAAACCCTGTAGGGCAGCTATGAGTCTGACTAGATGACATGACACACAAAAGCGACACTGGGATAGGGTGGGTCTTATCATCTAGGACTGGTGACATAAAAGAGAAGAGACACAGAGGAAGGATAGCCATACGAGCATGCATCTGCAAATCAAGGAATGCCCAGGGCTTCCAGCAGACAAGACCTATAAGGAAGGAGCTTCCCCTAGAAACTTCAGAGATAAAATGTTCCCACCAACATGCTGATTTAGACTACTAGTCTTCAGAACTGTGAAACTATAGGTTTTCGTTCATACAAGATGCCGACTTTGTAGTATTTTATTATGTCAACCCTGGGAAAACAACACAGACACCATTCCATTCGTTTTCATAACATCCCTGTCTGTGAAGTAGATAATTTTGTCGCCATCTAAAGATGGTAGAATAAGTTCACAAAATTATATAGCTTAAAAACTCAATGAGTGGAAATCCAAGAATTCTGTAAACTTTTCATTAAAATCACAATAAAAAAATTATATATATAAATGGCCAAGCCTAATGTGAGATCTAGGTTGGCCTGGTTATAAAGTCAATTTCTTTTCCATACTCTCAAGGCTTCTGTAAATGCCTTCTTTAAAATTCTGAAGAGTAAAGATGTCAGCTTATAGACTAAAATCTGCCCCAAGTCTTGAATTTACAATTGGTTTATATGCATGTAAACGTTAGATAATAAGTAAAGAAGACCAAAGAAGAATAAATACATTTGAATTAAAGTGTTGGTGAAGAATAAGGAATATCTCATGGTCTACCAAATGATAAACAGACCTTGGAAGAACAGTCAGTGTACATCTTAGAAGCAAGAATGGTGAGACTTCCTCTCCTACACTTTGGGCATGTTTTTATTCGGTACTGGTAAAGGAGCATGCTTTCAAGTTTTACTGGTTTTCATAAGGGGCTGGACCCTGGAAAAAGATTCATGCTTGGAAAGGTGGAGGGTAAGAATAGAGGAGAGGAAGACACACAATGAAATGGAGATAGATTGACGTCATAGCTGCAACAATAAACTTGAATAGAAGAGCTCATGAGAACAGCCCAAAATAAGGCAAGGTTTGATGTGTTGTGCATTGGTTTTCTGTGAGTCATAGTTGACTCCATGGCACCTATGAACAACAACTACCCCATACAGCACACTGAAGGTGTTGGATTAGTGTGTATGCACTGGATCTTTAGTTAGGTAAGGCCAGTGTTTTGTTCATTTGTTGTTGTTATGTGCCATCCAGTCACTTGTGACTCATAGCGACCCTATGTCCAAGAGCCATAAATGCCATTCTATCCTGTGCCAACCTCGCTGTCTCAAACACATTCCCACCGCTCCACTCACAGAATCCATCCATCTCATCGAGGGTCCTCCTCTCCTGTGCCGTCCCTCCACTCTGCCAAACATGATGTCCCTCTCAAAAGACCAGTCCCTCCTTGCAACATGCCCAAAATATGTCAGACGAAGCTTCAGAATCCTTGACTCCAAGGAGCATTCTGGCTTCACCCTCTCCAGGACAAACTTGTTTGTTCTCCTTGCAGTCCATGGTATATTCAACACTCTTCTCCAGCACCACAGCTTAAAGGCATCAATTCTATTTCTATCATCCCTATTCACTGTCCAACTCTCCAATGCATAGCACGTAAATTGCAAAGACTATAGCCTGGATCAGGTGCATCTTAGTATCCATCCTGACATCGTTGCTCTTCAGTACTCTTGAGAGGTCTCTCACAGCTGACTTTGCCAATGCAATTCATCTCCTGATTTCCTGGCTGCTGTTACCAAGAGTGTTGACTGTGGAACCAAGTAAACTAAAACTGTTAACTATCTCAGTCTCTTCACCATCCATACTGATACTGCCAGTTGGCTCAGTGGTTAGAATCTTTGTTTTCTTGATGTTGAGCTTCAATGCATATTGAAGACTGGAGTCCTTGACCTTCTGCAGCTGTGCTGATTATATTCATTCTTTCAGCTGTTTCCTAATACAATGCTGCTCTGCATTGTAATGCAGTCAAGGAAGAGAGCGAGATACTGGCCTACTGAATCTTGGAGCATCTGAACAACTCTTTAGGCTGTGCTCAAAGGGTCTTTAACCTAAAATATTTCAAATGTAAAAATGAACTTGATGGATACTTGAGTAATTCAGCTATAATATCCAGTCACTCTTTATTGGAAATGGCTTGAGCTGTGTCTGCTAGTTTTTATTGCTTTAAAAATATATTAAAAAGATCTGTTGATGCTTGCTAAGTTTATGTGATGAATATACAGATCTCTATTTTAACATTTTCCTGTAAGTTTTGTCTGGATGGTTTTACAATTTAAACATTGAGAAGTTGTTGTTAGGTGCCATCGAGTCGGTATGACCCATAGTGACCTTATGAACAATGGATCTGAGCCCTGTGCTGTCCTGTGCCATTCTCACACTTTTTGACACATGCGAGCGTGTTGCAGTTGTCACTGTGTTAATCCATCTAGTTGAGGATCTTCCTTTCTTTTGCTGACTCTCCACCTTTTCAGGCATGATGTCCTTCTCTAAGGAATAGTCTCACTAGGAACTTGCCCAGAGTAGGTGAGATGAAGCTTTATCATCTTTACCTGCAAGGAGCACTCTGACTGCTCTTTCTCAGGACACATTTGTTTGTTCTTTTGGAAATTAAAGAGATATTCAGTATTCTTCTCCAAAACCCACAGTTCAAAGGCATCAATCCTCTTTCTGTTTTCCTTATTATTTGTTATGCACCTCTCAGATTCATAGTAAGTGATTGAAAAGACCATAGCCTGAGGCACACCTTAGTCTTCAAACAGTTGTACCTCAATAATTTGGAGAAGTCCTTGACTGCAGACTTTCTCAGTGCAATGTGTCTCCTGATATCCTGACTTCTAATACCAAGTGTATTAATTGTAGATCCAAGTAAGACAAAAGAATTGAAAACTTCAATCTTTTATCCATCTATCATGATGTTGCTTGCAGGTTCAATGTTAAGAATTTTGGTTTTCTTGATGTTGAGATACAATCCATACTGAAGGCTGCCTTCCTTGATCTTTTGCAACAAGTGCTTCAAGCCGTTCTCTCTTTCAGCAAGCAAGGTTGTTATCTGCATAACAAAGGATATTAATGAGTCTTCCTCTGGTCATGATGTCACATTCCTCTTCACAGAGTCCAACTTCTCAAATAATTTGCTCAGCATACTGATTAAATAGGTATGGAGAGAGGATAAAACA
The DNA here is from genome assembly GCF_000299155.1 of Elephantulus edwardii. Taxonomy (NCBI): domain Eukaryota; kingdom Metazoa; phylum Chordata; class Mammalia; order Macroscelidea; family Macroscelididae; genus Elephantulus; species Elephantulus edwardii. The sequence goes on along the minus strand of NW_006399768.1, from coordinate 4,326,863 downwards.
CTGATGCATGCTTCTCTTAATTTTAACCCTTGCTCTGTTCTCACAAGAGCCTTTTCCTCTAGGTATAGGTTTCACATGAGCACAATTAAGTGCTCTGGGATTCTTCTCAATATTAGCCATGATTTGTTATGATCCGCACAGTCAAATGTCTTTCCATAGTCAATAAAGCATAATCACACATTATTCTGGTATTCTTTACTTTCAGTTAGATCCATCTGACATCAGCAATGACATTTCTGGCACCAGACCTCTTCTAAATCCTGCTTGAACTTCTAGTAGTTCCCTATCTATGTATTTTTCTGGCCATTTTTTTCATTTTGCTTGCTTGTGATATTAATAGTATTGTTTGATAATGACCACATTCTGTTGGGAATGGGACCAAATATGGATCTCTTTCAGTCACTTGGGTAGGTCGCTGTCTTCCAAGTTTCCTAGAATAGACTGATGAGCACGGGCATGGTTGCATCTGTTATTAGTTGAAACATGTCAATCAGTGTCCTATCAATTCCTGGAGCCTTATTTTTGTCAATGCCTTCAGTGTGACTTTAGCTTCTTCCTTCAGTACCATTGGCTCTGGTTCATATACTTCCTGAAATTTTTCAGTGTCAGTCAGTTCTTTTTGGTAGAGTGACTCTGTGTATTCCCTCTAAGTTCTCTTGATGTTTCCTGGATCATTCAACATCTTGCCCATACCATCCTTCAATATTGAACTCAAGGCTTAAAGTTTTTTATGGTTTTGGGTTTTGGGCTTTGGGTTTGTGTTTTTTTTGTGTGTGTGTTTTTTTTTTAGACTTTGGATTTCCATTTATTCATTGTTACACATTTTCCTCCCTGCCCACCCCACCCTGCAGTTCACATATGTCTTTGACAGGAAAAAGAAAAAAAAATCTTTCATTGTTATGCAATTCTTCCCCCAACCAAGTCCACTTTACTATGCAGCTCTTATTCTGGACTCTTGTCATGAAAATAATATGTAATCATATATTCCTTTTTGTTTTGGTCAAATATTCTTCTAAGTAGTATAGCATTGGTCTGTCCGTTTGCTGTACAGAGGTAACTCATGGTTGCTGTGATGCTAAACACTGTGACAGTGATGTGTCAAATGCAATAATGGTTACTTATGGTGGACAGTGTTTGGTGGAGCTCCCCAATTAAAACAAGCTTGGAAGCAGGAGCGGCATCATTTCCTAAATAGCTTGCTTCTGGAAACTCTATGAACTTTGAGAAAGATGAAAGTTATTCAAGTTATACAAGTGTTCAGGTCTTTCATTGCTATGAGTTGTCTACGACTCAATGACACTTAACAATAACACATTCCTTTTAAACAGTTTTGGCTTAACATTTTCATTTTTTAAGTTTTCATTTTCAGTTTGAGAAGTGTCCAGCAAGTTCCTACATTTTTATTCTCCAATTCCAACTCTCTGCACATTCCATCATAATACTTGGCTTTGTCTTCTAGAGTTGCCTTTCGAAATTTTCAGTCAGTTCTTTTAGTTCTGTATATTTTCCTTTTGTTTTGGCTTCAGAATCTCTTCTGATCTCCGTTTCAGTTTGTTCCCCCCACCCCCGCCCCCACCTTTTGCTCTCTTCATGAATGACGTTCTTGCTGTCATCCTACAACTCCTCTGGTCTTCAATCCTTGCTATTCAATGCTTCAAGGCTGTTCTTAAGATGATTCTGAAATTCAGTTGGTATGGACTTAAGATAGTATTTTGGTTCTTGTGTGCTTGTTTTGATTTTCTTCAACCTCAAGTTTTAACTTGCACATTGTAAATGGTGGTCTGTTCCACAATCTGTTTCTGGCTGTAGTAGACACAATTCTATGCACTACCTCTTTTTCTTTCACCCGTGACAAAGAGTAAGAAAAGTCCCTTTCAATGACTTTTAAATTTCAAAGTGAGGTTGAGATTACTTCTAACTTAACAAACTGAGTTATGTTATTTAAGCCATAGACACTCTTAAAATACCACACAGTACTCGTATTGGTGCCTTCAGGTTTTTCTTAAGACCTACAACAGTAACAGCAACACGTGTAAATAAAATATTCCTTTACATATTCAGCCTGAGGGGAATGTAAGCTTGGATAAAATTCTGAACACTTAGAGAACACCAAAGTCTTTTATTTAAAATCATTAAATAATTTGGGCATGTTACTTAGCACCCTAAAGGGTTTCCATGCTTTAAAAATTATCAGACTGTTACTCCAGGAAAGGAAATATTGCCAACATCTCATTCAAGACATCTACCATCCTTTCTACTGTTGGAAGCATTTTTAAAAATATAGTGTTTCATGATTGGATTAGAAACAGAAACAGAGAAGTTAAACAATACCTTTACTTACAAATTGGTTAGTGTCAGAACCAGGCCCACACCCAGGACCCTGGACACCTCATCTAGGAATTTGTTGCCACTACTTTCCTCCATTCCTACTTCCTCCAACCCTAAGGTTTCTTGAAGCTTACATACCTGCTCGTGAGACCATGTTCTTTCAGAACCATCCTTGACACAGATGTCTAACCTCAGCTCTGTTCCAGTGGCTCCATGTTTGCTGTCTACACACAAATTGGCTGCCACATTTCGAATCTGTGGAAATAAGAAAAGTATTGATCATTAATTGCTTTTGGCTCTTATAACATCAACTCCAGAAAATTCTGGCATGAATTAGACACTAAATGAATTTTTAATATGACTGTTGAATAGCATATTGAATTTGTATAAGACTAATGGAGAATAAGTAAGGAAGTAAGCATACCATGGTCTAGTATGCTTACACGTACCTGTAAGGTTGTTGTATGTTATACTTTAAGGCTGTTGTGATAGTGAAAGTGAAGCCAGTATTATTTCAAGGATCAGCAGTATTACTTATGGTGGAAAAGATTCAGTGGCGCTTCCCAAGTCATACACTAAGAATAAACACCTAGTAACCTCATTACAAAAATTGTTGATATATGCCTTTGAGTTCACTGCGCTCACAGATCCTATGGACAACGCATCAAAGCTTTGCCCTTTCCGGTTCCATCTTAAAATTTTTACCATATTCAACCTTATTGTTGTAGTCACTGTATCAATCCCTCTCACTGAGGGTCTTCCTCTCTTTTGATGCCCCTCTTCTTTTCCTAGGATGATATACATTTTTTCAGGGACCTCTACTCCTGACAACATGACCAAAGTACATGAAATGAAGTGTCATAATTCTTGACTCTAAGGAGCATCCTGGTTGTACTTCCTCTAAGACAGATTTATTAAGTTCCTCTGGCAGTACACAGCATATTCAGTATTCATAGCTAACACCATAATTTAAAGATGTCAGTTCTTCAGTCTTCCTCATCATACAGTACAATACCATACAATAAACATGCCAGCGTGGGTCAGACTCACCTCAGTCTTTAAAATGACATCTTTGTTCTTTAGCACTTTAAAGAGGTAATTTACAGTAGATTTACCCAAGGCAACATGCCCTTTGATTAGTTGACTGCTATTACTATGGATGTTGTTTGTAGACCATATAAAACGAAATCATTGACAATGTCAATCTTGTTTCTATCTATTAGCTGTTTCTTCTTAGTCCGGTGGCAAATATTTTTTTTCTTGATGTTGAAGTTCTTCCTTTTTGTTTTCTAACTCTAGCTCTGTGTATATTTCATGATAATATTTTTTTAGAAGTTAGTAAGAACCCATGGATCACAACAGAATCTTGTTTGACAGTGCTGGCAATTGTGAAAAGACTATTAATTATAATACAAGACAGCACACCAGTTGTTCTTTTCTGCTGTATATAAAGCCATCATGAATTGAATGACTTGATGGCAACTAAGAACATGACAATAATTATATTGTTATTAATAATAAAATTAGAACAAAGAGCAAATTAAATTATAATTTTAAATAAAAATGGAAAAGACAAGTGCACATGAACAAGAACATGAGATGGTTAAGCAGTAACACTACAATTGATTACAAGAAAGAAGTATGTGATGATACAAAAGAGAGAATAGCAAAGAGTATATGACTTTTTTCTGAAGTGAGAGACTTATTTTTCAGAATTAACTTGGGGTTTTCTTCATCTTATGTCACTGTCCCTTTATCAAGGAGAGACGCTAGGAAGAGGCAGGTGATGCTGGAGGAGTACATGATGGGGAAAATCACTTGACACTTCATAGTTCTGTATACTACAGGACGACCTTATATTCCTGTTTCGTTGGGAGGATCTTGGTCTACACTTGCGCCTCTTATTATCCATAAGATAAATGCTATCCTACAGCTGTAGTAAAATAGGAAAAACAATATAATTTTACAATTTTCGTAATAGTATGCTACCTAAAAATTCTCTGTTTAATTCTTAAAGGTTTGAACTTTGAAACTTTTTAGAGAGAAAATGTGTGATTATAATCTGTAATTGTTATTTTAGCCTTGCTACCAGGTGTGGATCACAACAAACTGTGGCTGACTCTTGGAAGAATGGGAATCCCAGAACACTTGATTGTGCTTATGTGAAACCTTTACTTGGACTAGGAGGCAGTTGTCAGAACAGAGCAAGGAAACACAGTATGGTTCAAAATTAAGAAAGATGTGCACCAAGGATGTGTCTGTCCTATCTCCATGTCTTTTCAATCTATATGCAAAACAGATTATCCTGGAGCCTGGCTCTATGAGGAGAAATGTGGCATCAAGATTGGAGGAAGGCTCATCAACACTCTGTTATGCAGATGACACAACCCTGCTTGCTAAACCTGAGGAGGATCTGAAGTGCTTGCTGCAGAAGGTCAAGCATGGCAACCTGATATATGGATTGAAGTTCAACATCAAGAAAACAAATGTTCTCACTCCTGGGCCAATTGGCAGCATCGTGATAGATTGTGAAGTGATTGAGATTGTAAACAGCTTTAGTTTGCTTGGCTCTACAATCAACACTCTTGGTATCAGCATCCAGAAATTAAAAGACAAATTGCATTGGGGAAGTCTGCTGTCTGAGCCCTCTCCAAAGTACTGAAGAGCAAAGACTTTAGCCTGGATCTAAGGTGCGCCTGATCTAGGCCATAGTCTTTACAATCACTTATTATGCATAACAAAGCTTGACAATGACTAGGGATGATAGAAGTATAATTGGTGTTTTTTAGCTGTGGTGCTGGACACACACACACACACACACACACACACACACCCCATAGGCTGCTAGTATAACAAACAGGTTTGTCCCAGAGAGGATGAGACCAGGCTTCTCCTTGGAGGCAAGGATTCTAAAACTTCATCTAACATACTTTGGATTTGTTGCAAGGAGGGACCAATCCTTGGAGGGGGGCATCATGCTT
>NW_006399768.1:4303560-4321454 GCF_000299155.1 Elephantulus edwardii | reverse complement strand
GAGAAGTGCAGCAATGAATGAATGGAAATCCAAAATCTCTGTAAATGCTCATTAAAATTATTTAAACAAAAATAAAGCTTAAAAATTTTAAAAAAATAGTTTGAAAATAAAAAGAAAGGAAGACCCTTGATGAGATGGATTGACTTGGTGACTGGGATAATGGAGGGAGGTGTGTCAGAGACAGTAAGATTGGCACAGGCTAGAGCAGGGTATAGGGCTGTTGAACATAGGGTCTCTTTAAGTCGCAGACAACTTGATGACACATGACAACACCACCACAAGGTAATAAAGAGTTGAGGGGGATGGGGTAGACTAAACCTTATGTGTGGCAAAAAATCATAACAAAAGCAGAAGCCAGGGGCAGAGTTGTATCCTCCTGTCATTATTAAGTGAAGAATTTATTATCAAGTATTTTTTTGCAGTTTGTTACTTGTGCATATACGCTTAGGTAAGGTGTTTAGTAAGTTATACATCTCAATTAGGCTTTTTTTCTTTAATTAAGAAAACCTTTATGAAGTCCTGGTCTATAATATAGGTCTATAATATAGGTCATCTCTAATGTACAACATATAGAGTTACAATGAACCATATTTATGACTGCCCATTTTTGCTTATGTTTTTGCATATCTTTTTGCTGTTTTTAAAACACACTATGTTACTTTTCCCTCTTCAGAAAATAGCTTCTTGGTCTATTTATATGTTTTTCATGAGCACAATTAAGTGTTCTAGGATTCTCATTCTTTTCAATGCTACACATAATTTGTTATGATCCACACAGTCCAATGTCTTTTCATAATCAGTCAATAAAACACAAACATACATCCTTTGGGCATTCTCTGCTCAGTCAAAATCCATCTGACACCAGCAGTGACATGCCTGGTACCAAGGTCTCTTCTAAAATTTCAGCTTGAATTTCTGACAGTTCTCTGCTGATGTTCTAGCCATTTTGAATAATCTTCAGCAAGATTTTACTTGCATGTGATATTGATGATATTGTTTGATAATTTCTGCATCTTAATGGATCACCTTTTTTGGGGGGAGAGGAAATAGGACACAAATACGGATCTCTTCCACTGAAGTTTCCAGGTAGCTGTCTTTAAATTTCTTCTCATAGAGTGGTGAGTATGTGAAGAGCTGCTGCTATTTGTTGAAACATGTCAATTGGTATTTCATCAATTACTGGGGCCTTATTTTTTGCCAATTCCTTTGATGCAGCTTGAACTTTTTCAGACATCATCATTGGTTCTTGATCATATGCTACTTCCTGAAATGGTTTAAAATCAAGGAAGGTCTGTCAGTGGTATTCTTTTTTCATACCTATTCAATCTGTATTCTGAGAAACTATTTCAAGAAGTTAGACTATATGAAGAATATGGTGTATGGATCAGAGAATGACTAATCAACAACTTGCATTATTCAGATGATGCCAATATTGATTGATGAAAGTGAAGAGGACATGAAATCCTCACTGCGGAAGATCGAAGACTACAGGCTTCAATGTGAATTACATCTCAACATGAAAAAAACAAAAATACTCATCACTGGGCCAATAGGTAACATCTTATAGATGGTAAAAAAGTTTAAGTTGTCAATGATTTAATCTTATTTATGCCCACAATCAACATCTTTGGTACTAACAGTAATGACATCAAAAGATGTTTTGCCTTGAGAAAACCTTCTGTCAAGGATGTTTCCACAGTACTAAATAAAGATAAATGACATCAGATTGAAGACTAAGGTGTGCCTGATCCAGGCCCTGGTCTTTTCAAGTTGGACCATGACTAAGGGTGACAGAAGAATAATTGATGCCTTTGAGTTATGGTGTTGGAGAAGAGTATTGAATATCCCATGGGCTGTCAAAAAAAGAAATGAATGTTTTCTGGAGAAAGTGAAAGCAGAGTGCTCCTTGGAGGCAAGGATGGTGAAACTTCACCTCACATACTTTGGACATGTTGTTAAGAGAGGCCAGTCCTTGATAAAAAGACATAATACTTACAAAGGTGGAAGACTAGCAAAGGAGAGGAAGAATCTCAATGAGAGGAATTGACTCAATGACTGTATCAATATGTTTAAGTATATAAAAATGATGAGGATGGTACATTATTATCCGAATGATGATATGATAAGGTTCAGACATGTTATTCATTGGGTTAGTTTGAGACTAGGAGTTGTAGTCTACTTGAAAACACCTAACAACAAGAACAAAAATATTAATTGCTATATTACTATATGCCATTGAGGCAGAACCTACCCACAGTTGTCTGTGGTTAATGTTCTGAGACAAAAAATTACAAGTAGGGGCAAAGATGGAATAGTCATCTTTCCCTAGTGGAACAATTGGTGGATTTTAACTGTGTTCCTTGGTTTGCCTGAGCAATGCTTTACAACTAAGCCACTATATAACAAGCACTACATACAGTGTTGAAGTACATCATTTGCTTATATTATCATTCTCAGATATTGTAGTGTTTGGATAAAATTTGTATTTTTTTTAATCCATTATAGTTAGATCCTTTTTGTTTTCAGGTACTTTAACTGCAGACACATGGTCTTTCTCTCAAATCATTAAAAGCTGTGGTTCTAGGATAAGGGAAAGAGTGCTTCCCACACTGAGCAGCAAGACTTGAGGTGGCAAGACTTGTGGCGGCAAGACTTGAAGGACACTGGAGCAAGATCTTGTTGAGAGTGAGATTGTGGTGCTGAGACCCTGGTGATTGTGGTGGAGAAACTGTGGCAAGGTGTTACCTGAGGCTTCTTGTATTTGTGCTGGCCATAGTTAAAGGTTTTTGCTATTCTTGCCAATGCTTGAAGGATAAGCTTATTTACAACTACTCTCAGGCAAACCTTGCTGGATGATTTGGATTTAACTTCTGAACTGAAACCAGAGCCTGGTCTAGTTGTGGAATTGTGCCTTAGATCTTGAGCTAAAACCTGAACTTGTTTTGGGTGATATTATTTGCCTTCCCACTCTCCAACTTACTTCCCTAATAAACCTCATTCCCAGTACCACAACTGAGTCTGTGAGTCAACAATGGGTAAACAAACCTATTGCTACTGAAGGGGCTCTAAAGGCACCATGGGGCTGGGGTATGGGCTGTTTATCTGTTTTCTACTCCAGGGTAGTGAGAGGATTTACTCCCTCTGGCCCCTTCAGACATTCATGGCTCTGTGTCTTCATGGCCTGTTTTCTGTTCTTTAGACACATGTTAACTTACAGATTTCCAATTTATGATTTTACTATTTAAAATGTTGTTGTACAGCATGCTATCCCCTGTTTGGCAAGGAATTCAGTGATGTGTCAGGAGTAACAATAGATCTAAATTAAGCAATGTTCAAATCTAACAGCATCTGACAGTTGAACTGTGAAAGCACTCCACAGCTGTATAACTCTGACTTCACTGTTATAACATTGAAAAAAAATTGATAATAAAATGCAATAATAAAGAAGTGAAAAACAAAAAGAGGTACTCAACTTATATCAGGACCAACTTAGGATAGTTAATGAATGGAAACTATCATAAATTTAGGACTACTTATAATCTTTTAGGCATTTTTAAGAATAGGAAGAAAAATAGTCAAACAGTATTAGAAGAATGGCATGAATTCAATGAGTAATTTTAGCCAAGTTTCATTTGCCCCAAATGAGTTGTTGTTGTCCCTGTTAGGTGCTGTCCTGTAGAGTAACAACCCATAGCCACCCCATCAAAAACAGATCTGAACCCTGTCCTATTTATGCCATCCTCACATTCGCTGACACATTTGAGCCCATTGCTGCAGTCAGTGTGTCAATCTATTTGGTTTGAGGATCTTTCTCTCTTTGGTTGACCTTCCACTTTTCCAAGCATGATGTCCTTCTCCAAGGAACAGCCTCTCTTAGCAACATGCTCGAAGTATATGAGGTAAATCTTTATCATCTTTGCCTTAAAGGAACACACTGGTTGCACTCTCTCCAAGACATATCTGTTTGTTCATTGGTAGTCCAAGGGAATTAAGTATTATTCTTAAACACAATATCTGAAAGGCATTAATCCTTTTTGTATCATCCTTATTCATTGTCCAACTCACTGATATATAAATGTGATTTTAAAAAAAAACCATGTTCTAATCAGAGACATCTTAGTCCTCAATAATATGGAGAGGTTCCTGACTACAGACTTTCCTAGTGAAATAAATCTCCTGATCTCCTGACTTCTAGTACCAAGGGTGTAGATTGTGGATCCAAGTAAGATGAAGTCATTGAAAGTTTCAATCTTATCTCCATCTATCATGATGTTGCCTAGAGATCCAGTGATGATAATATTTGTTTTGTTGATGTTGAGATGCAATCCATATTGAAGGCTATATTCTTTGATCTTCTTCAGCAAGTGCTTCAAGTCCTCCTCACATTCAGAAAGCAAGGTTGTGCTATCTGCATAACACAGATTATTGATGAGTCTTTCTCTGATACTGATGCCACATTCTTCTTGATAGAATCTACTTCTTGAATAATTTGATCAGCAAATAGATTGAATAGGTCTGGAGATAGGATACAACCATGACATACTGTTGTTGTTATGTGCCATCAAGTCACCTGTGACTATGTACAACAGCCTTAAACCCTGCTCTATCCCTTGCCAATCTTATTGTCCCTGACACACCTATCCCCATTACCCCAGTGACTAAATCAATCCATCTCATAGAAGGTCTTTCTCTCCTGTGCTATCCCTCCACCTTCCCAAGCATGATGTCCCTCTCCAAGTACTGGTCCCACCTTGTAACATGTTCAAAGTATGTTAGACGAAGCTTCAGAATCCTTGCCTCTGAGGAGCAGCCTGGTTTAACTCTCTCCAGAATGAACTTGTTTTTTTCCTCTTAGCAGTCCATGGTATAATCAATACTCTTCTCCAGTACCACAGCTTAAAGGTATCGATTATCTTTCTGTCATCCCTAGTCATTCGCCAGCTCTCTGATGCATAACAAGTGATTGCAAAGATTATAGACTGTATCAGGCACACCTTAGTCGTTGCTCTTCAGTACTCTGGAGAGGTCTCTGACAACATTCCCAGTACAATACGTCTTTTAATTTCCTGGCTGCCACGAATGTTGATTATGGAGCCAAACAAACTAAAGCTGTTTACAGTCTCAATCACTTCACCATCTATCATGATGTTGTCAATCAGCCCAGTGGTGAGAATCTTTGTTTTCTTGATACTGAGCTTCAATCCATATATCAGGTTGCAGTCCTTGACCTTCTGCAGTAAGTGCTTCATATCTTCCTCAGTTTCAGCAAGCAGGCTTGTGCCATCTGCATAACACAGATTGTTGATGAATCTTCCTCCAATCCTGATGCCACATTTCTCCTTATAGAGCCCAGCCTCCCAGACAGTCTGTTCTGCATATAGATTGAAAAGGTATGGAGATAGGATTCATCCCTTGTTTCTTAATTTTTAACTCATATAGTGTTTCCTGCGTCTGTTTGCATAACAACTTCTTGAGCTGTGTATATGTTTCACATGAGCATAGCCTCTTGGTCTAGGAATACATTTCTGGGGGTCCCTTTCTTCTCAATGTTAGCCATAACTTGTTATGACTTACACAATTAAATATCTTTGCATAGTCAATAAAACATAAATAGACCTTCTTCTGGTATTCTTTACTTTCAGATCTGATCTCAGCAATGATATCCCTGGTGCCATGATCTTGTTTAAATCCTGCTTATATGTCTACTAATTCCCTATCCATACACTGTTCTATCCCTTTTTGAATTATCTTCTGCAGTATTTTGCTTGCACGTGATATTATTGATATAGTTTGATAATTTCCAAACTAGAATGAATAGACAAGGTGAAGTTATGAGGAGTATTCCTCAATCAAGTCTATTCCAACTGGGATGGAACAATGAGACAAAGAGAAGGCTATCATGGAACATCCTCAGTGTAGGAGTCCCTAGGTAGTGCACATGGTTTTACTAAGCACAAAGTTGATGGTTCCAGTCCACCCCAAGTTCTTTGGAAGGAAGACCTGGCAATCTACTTCTGAAAAGGCACTTATTATTTAAATTAAAAACAAAGAACCCTACGGAATATGTGATACTCTTTGCCAATACCAAAATTAGAGTGTATCAGCAATGCAACCTGACTCCATACCTTTTCAAACTACATACCAAACAGATCACTTTGGGAGGCTGGGCTTTATGAGGAGGAATGTGGCATCAGGATTGGAGGAGGTCTTATTAACAACCTATATTCTGCAGATGACACAACCTTGATTGCTGAAACTGAGGTGGACTTCAGTTACTTGCTGCAGAAGGTAGTCTTCAATGTGGATTGAAGCTTAATATTAAGAAAACAAAGATTCTCACCACTGGGAAATTGGCAGCACAATGATTTGTGGAGAAGAGATTGAGATTGTTAACAGTTACAGCTTGCTTGGCTCTACATCTTGTCACCACAGTCAGGGAATAAAAAGATGAATTAGATTAGGAAAATCCACTGTCAGGGACCTTTCCAGAGTACAGTGAAGTAACGATGTCAGTTTAGAGACTAAAGTGTACCTGATCCATTCCATGATCTTCACATTACATGCTATGCATCAAAAAGCTGAAAAATGACTAAGGATGAAAGAAGAAGAATCAATGCCTTTGAGCTGTGTTGCTAGAGAAGGGTCTTGAACATAGCATGGACTTCCAAGAAAACAAATCAGTCTATCTTGGAGAGGGTGAAACCGACTTTCTCCTTGGAGGCTAGGATTTTGAAGCTCCATATCACATATTTTGGGCATGGTACCAGAGGGGACTGATCCATGGAGAAGAATATCATTCTTGGAATGGTGGAGACACAGTGTGGGAGAGGAAGATCCCACATAAGATAGATAGATAGATAGATAGATAGATAGATAGATAGATAGATAGATTGACTGGGGCAATGGGGATAGGTATGTCAGAGTTGATGAGACTGGCTCAGAATAAGTCAGGCTTCAGAGCTGCGTTACATAGGTTATGAGTTACAGGTGACTCGATGGCACACAACAACACCACCACCGCCGCCACCACATTGATAAATTTAGATTTAGCTCTCTCCTTTGATCCCAGCACACTCCATGAAATTATCATTTTTCTCTTCTCATCTGAGTCCATGGACCTTTGGTGGCTTTATACTAGGAGTTGCACTGCCAACCCCAAAGCACAAGGTTTATATCTACGAGCTGCTCTGAGGGAGAAAGAAGGGCAGTCTCCTTCCTTGCGATATACTGCCTTTGTATACTGCCAGCTGGATGATCAGTTTTGAGTTGGTTCTGAGTCCCTGGTACATAACACCAGCACCACAACTACCACAACATCTGAGTCCAGTGTGTCAATTTTCTGTTGTTGTTGTTGTTACATGCCACTGAGTTGATTGCCACTCATAGTGACCCTATCTATGTACAATAGTTCAGAACCTTGCCCTATCCTGAGCCAATCTCACTGTTTCCAACACACATGGCCCCATTAACTCTAGTCACTGTGTCAACCTATCCCATCCAGGGTCTTCCTCTCCTGCACAGTCCCTTCACCTTTCCAAGTATAATGTCCTTCTCCAAGGATCGATCCCTCCCGACCACATGCCTAAAATATGTGAGACAGAGCTTCAAAATCCTTGCCTCCAACGAGTAACTATGCTTCACTCTGTCCTGGACAGAACTGTTTGTTCTCCTGGCAGTAGCTGATATGTTCAATACTCTTCTCCAGCATCACAACTCAAACGCATCAATTCCTCTGTTATCCTTAGTCATTGTTCAGCTCTCTGATGTATAGTAAGTAATTGTGAAGAACATCGTCTGGATCAGGTGCACCTTAGTCTCCAGACTAACATACTTACTCTTCAGCACTTTTGAGAGGTCCATGACAGCAGCTTTTCCCAGAGCAATTTGTCTTTTGATTTCTTCACCTGACAAGAACATAAGTAGTAGGATTTTCTTTTCATTATTTTTAGCCATTTAACTCAAATACTCACTTTTGTTAGAGAACAAAGATTAATTTATATTAAGGATATTTTCAGGGAATTATTTCATCCTCTACTTCAGTATAGGAGTTCTGACTCACATTTAGGAAAGAAAATCAGATACTTGTAGTATCCTTGGGTAATGCTAACAAAGAACATGATAAACAAAAGGTTGATGGTTTGAGTCTACTCACAGACATCTAAGAAGAAAGTCCTGGTGATTCACGTCTCAAAAATCAGCCATTGAAAAGTCCATGGAGATGTAAACAACCCAAGTGTGCATTAGTGGATGAATGGATGACGTAATTATGGTACGTTTACACAAGGGAGTGCCATGCAACACTGAAAAATAATAAAGAATTTGTATAACACTGTACAAAATGGTTGTATCTACAGTATGCTTAGAAAATAAATCAGTCACAAAAGGATAAATATAGTATAAGACCAACTGTAGAAAGCTAAGGAAAGGTTTACACACACACACACACACACACACACACACACACAGCTAGGATAATTTTTGGATGTTTTTCTGGGGATAGGAAGGGAGGGAGAGGAGACGTAAAATTAGTAGTTAGATAGAAAGTACATATTAAGATGGATGAAGAGAAAGGCAATGTATTATAAGGAGATGATCATCATGATACTACTAGAGAAATACATAGTACAGTATATAGAGATTTGTGGAAATTAGAATTACAAGGGAGGAAGGGGGAAATGCAATTACATTGTATACATTGACATTAACATTATTAAACAAAATGTGTACGAATGGTTGAATAAAAAATTAATTTTCTTTCTAAAACTTCACTACAATCACAATGAAAAAGAAATAAGAAAGATTGTTAAAAGATTAAAAGAAGAGACAACTGTATGAAGAGCAATTCTCCTCCAAAGCACAGGGCTTGCCATGAATTAGAATAGATTCAATAGCTACTTTGGGCACAATAGAAGCTTGCTGGCTCACTCACTGGAGGAGCTCAGCTCTTGGAAAAGGAGGACATTCAGAAGAAAAGAACATTCAGCCACCAGGGAGAAGGCATGGTAAATCCGCCAAGTCAGCCTGTGGGCATGTACGCACTGAGGTCTAGTGGAGAGCCACTGTTTGCTCTATCAAATGCTGTGAATTCCAGACGGCTTTGGCAGGATGGAGAATACCGTTTCCTAAACTCTTGAATTTTCAAAATCTCACTCAGATGGCATCTGTGTAGACAATAGGCTAAATTGCCTTAGAAGCCAATTTCAAGTTTGAAAGGCATAATTGTCTACATCTGTATAAATTCCAAGAACTAGTTGTACCAGAGAGGAAATGCTGGGAGTTCACTGTCAGATGAGGCAGGCACCTGGATCCGGCGTCAACACCGGGGCTGTTCTTTCTTGTTCACTCTTCCTTATCTTTTTTCCTTCCAACGCTTCAAGACACACACATGCCCTTTCTTTCTCACAAACCCAAGATCATTAAGGTAAACAAGTACATGCATTTCCAACAGAACTGACGCTAGTATTTGTTCACTCATTTGAATAGCGTTTTTAGAAATACAGACAGACAAAGCTACATATGACTCAGACTTTCAACATACCATTTTTACCCATGGCTAAAGATAAAATAATTTATACACAGATTCACACTCTAAACCTGGGACACAGAATATGGAGTGACTGTATGACAAAAAAATATATCATTTACATACTTCTTTTCGTCCCTGATGTTCAGCTTCCGGGCTTGGCATTATTAAAATTGTGTCAGGGAAGCCTGAGAGACATTAAACAGGATTAGAAAGCCAGGTGGTGCTTGAATAGAAAGGAAAAGGAGAAAAAGGAAAAGGGAACTATTACGCATGACAGGATTACAGAGATAATCTCCTTTTGGGAAAGCATTAAGATAAAGACTGACAGAGACTAAAGGATTTCATTAGGTATGCAAGAGAAGTCAGCTCAGCAGCATAAACATGCTTTTTGTTCCCCACCCTTCAACCATAGGAAGCTTTTCCAAAAGAACTACAAGAGTCAGGAAGCATGGTCAAGGCGGCTAGTGATGTGGAATAGATCATTCAATTAGTTGTTGAAGACAAATTTGTTGTTAGCTGCTTTAATTCATGATGATCTCTTGCACAATGAGAGGAAACATTTCCTGGTGCTGGTGGCACAGTGCTTAAGGGTTTGACTGCTAATCACAAGGTCAGAAGTTTAAACGCACGAGTGAGTTCTGTTGGAGAAAGACATACAGTCTTAAAGTAGTTTTAATTTGTCACATAAGGTCATTATGAATCAAGATTGCATACGTAACACAACAACATGCCATCTTCATGCTTGTTGGTACATACACATGCTTCTTGTTGTGATCACAACATTTTTTAAGTGCCTTCCCACCTTAAGCGCTCATTGTTCAGCATTCTTTTGTACCATATTCTATTTTTACCCACAGGATTTTCATTGACTAATTTTTTGCTATCGGTGGTCAGACCTTTCTTCCTACTGTAATTTAGTATGGAAGTTCTGCTGAAACTTGATCAGCATAAGTGATCCTGCTGGTATTTGCAACACTGATAACATAGTTTCCAGTATCCTAACAACACACAGACCACCACAGTATGATAAACTGGCAGATAGGTGGAGGATAGAGAGACTAGTCTCAGCTTCAGTCATTTGCTGATACCTTCCTGATAACCTTAGAATCTTTTAAGTAAGAAATAGAGGGCTTTTTGTTGATTCAACGGGTATTTAGTTTCAGTTACTGTATGATACTCAGGTCATACAATTAAAAAGAAAGAAGTGATTTTCTTCTTTCTACAGTTCATGATCTAGTGAGGACATTGGAGAAAACATGGGTGAAAGAAAGGTTTGAGACCACCGATATTTCTATCAATTTTCAATATGGAAAAGGGAATCAAGATTTTTTTTTATAGGTAATAGTTTATTTTAGAAATAAAATTTTGTAAAGAGCTATACAGAATGAAGAAGACATTGTGTAGTATGTCAAGGGAACCAAATAGAGAGCAAGCAGGTCTGGGTTCTGTTCACTGGTTGAGCAAGATTGAAATGAGGTTTTCTATAAGGTTGGCCATGTAATCCTTTTTAAAGCTCAGTCTTTCCATTTATAAAAAGCCCATATACAAGGAGTGTCTTTGAAAGGCACTTTGCAACATATCAATGGGGACTCAAAGACTAATAATAAATGACTTCTTCTCTCAAGGAGACTATGCTCTTACTGAGGTGACATCACTCTGAGAACATCTTGTTGAAAGATTACTAAATGCTAAGCAAGGTCTGAGAAGGAAGTAATCAATTTTGAGTGAGCTATCTTGGAACACTTGGTGGAACTGATGACCTGGAAAAGAGTTCTGGATGATAAGTGGGGGGATTGAACCTAGGGAATAATATGAGGGAGGACACAGGAGCCTTGGGGATGAGAAGACTGATACAGAGTTTAGATAGTATATAAGACTTTTTTTAAAAAGAGATAGCAAATACTTTGTTGTAGAGCATGAGATTTGTAAAATGAGTATAATCATGCATCAGAGGGTCACTAGTTAATTAATTAATTAAATAATGATTAAACTAGTATGTGCAAAGTGTCAACCATGGAGGCAGAAGTAAAAAAAAAAATCCAAAGATATATTGTTTTATGGAAATCTACTGTCAAGGCACTCTTTACATTACTAAAGAACAAACCACCAATTTAAAGATTAAAATGTGCCTGACTCAAGCTATGGTATTTTCAATAACTTCATGTTTGTGAAAGCTGGGCAATGAATAAGGAAGACTGAAGAACCACTGATGCCTTTGAATTGTGTTTTTGGCATGAAGCATTGAGTATACCGTGAAGAAAATTTGTCACAGAGCAAGTTCAACTAAGGAGACTTTGGACTTGTTGTCAAGAGGGGAAAAGAACAACATACTTGGAAAAATAGAGAGTAAATGACAAAGAGGGAGAAGATGAGATTGACATAGTGACTACAACAGTATGCTTAAACATAGTGCCAATTGTGAATATAGTCCTGGTTTTGAGAGGCTGCACCTAGGACTGCTATAAGGCAAAGTCAGCTTGATGGTACTCAACAGTGACGTGCAAAGTATCCATTGTAAGAGTTTGTAAAATTTTCTAAAACTCAGACTCATTGCCATCAACTGGGAACAAACTCATACCTGACTTTGCAGTGGTTTCTCATAAGCTGCAAATGGTATAGGATGGACAATTTCATTTTATGATTTTTTTATAAGGACAATGACTTAATTTGGTTGCATACAAAATTTGTGATTTGTGTGCATTATGTTTCAATCACATATATTTAGCTTCACATATTCCTTCACTCACAATGTGTTTCATACTATCATTCCTTTATACATTGTGTTTTATACATTTAATCACCATTGATCCATGCCCACTATCTTTTCAGGTCCCCACTGGAACTTGTCTAATTCCTTCACCATGTCCCTCCTTCTCCACTCTTAGGCTCCCGTCCCGTTCCCATTCCTCTTTGGACTTTTGTACACATATTACTAATTATCCTCCTATTTTTACAGTAATGATCTTACACAGTATTTGTCCTTATGATACTGAGTTAGTTCACTCAGTCTCTCCCATGTTATATAGTATTTTTTTACATCATTGCTCCTTAGTGCTGCATAATTTGATCATTCAAACATATTACTGTTTCTCAATCCATTTGATAAAGGTTAAGTCTCTGTGTGCATCAAAACTTTTTTTTCCAGTAGAGTGAAAAGAAAACCTACTGACTTGTAAAAAAACATTTGGCAATGACATCTCAGACAAGGGTCTCATAACAAAAGTTTACAGAATACTGCAGGATCTGTACAAGAAAGAGACTGATAAGCCAATTACAAAATGGACAAAAGACATGGAAATATTTTTCACAGAGGAAGACATTCAGGTGGCCAGTAGACACATGAAGAAATGCTCCAAATCACTGGCAATAAGAGATGCAAATCAAAACCATAATGAGACACCATCTCACTGCAATAGTAGTGGCAAAGTTTAACAAGCAATAAATGTTGGAGAGAATGCAGAGAGATAGGAACTCTCATGCACTGTTGGTGGGATGGTAAAATGGTGCAACCACTCTGGAAAGCATTTTGAAGTTTCTTCAAAAAACTAAGTGTAGAAATTCCATACAACCCAGCTATTTCACTGCTAGAAATACACCCCAAGAAAAGTAGAACTGAGACACAGAGGCTTATACACTGATGCTCATAGCAGCACTATTCCCAATAGCAAGAAAATGTAAACACCTCAAATATCTGTTAAAGTTATAGCCTCTGAAAAATCTACTAGAGAGCCAGTTATGAATGGATAACAACGAGTTTTTTGTTTTGTTTTTTAGTTTGAGTTGCATAACAGGGAGGTTGGTAGAATAGTCCATTGAAAGTTGTGTTATTAACTCAAAGACCATGCTTCTCCGGTGGTCTAATCCACCAACAGCTCCTCTGGAGCAAGATGAGCAGTCTCCTCCCACGCAATTTACATCCTGAGAAACCTGCGGGAGGGCCTGTGAGGGGTCAGTTTCCATTCCAGGGCAATGAATTTGAGTTTGAACTGAGTGACATTAATCAAGTTACTTATTGTCCATTTACGGCAAGGTTCAGATCTGTTGTTCATAGGGTTGCTATGAGTCCTAGTCAATTTGGTGGCACTTAACAACAACAACAATGCATCAGAAATTGTGGGATTATCTAACGAAATTATACATGTATTAGTATCTGGCCCATTTTAAGTGCTCAATAAATGCTCATTCTTCATCTGCTTTCTTTTTCTTGCCTTCTTTTTTTCTTCTAGGATGTAATCAGAAATGAGAATAGGGAGGAAGTTTGATGTAATTTTGATTGAAGAACCTTGAATGTCAAGATAAGAAATTCAGATAATGTTATGTTGGTAAAGAGAATTTGATGTTCTTTAAGAAAAAAAACCCTCAATTTAGATAGTATGTTCTGAGGATAATGGGAAAGATGTAAGAAACTTATGTATTATAAGCACTGAGATCTATCAAGAATCTGACTGACGAAAGTGGTAATAATTGGCTACACCAAGGATTGAATATATTAAAAAGACAAGATGCAACTGAGTGACAATTTTTCCTTACAGGATTTATAGGTCACAATAATTGTTTGGATGGGGCTAATAAAGAAGTTATGAATTTCACGTGTCTTTTTGGCACATGCAGATAGACATTCAGAAGTCTGGAATTTGGAAGAGGTTAGACAGAGCAAGGCATTTGTATATGTGCTATGCTGGTTGTTACTATATTGCCTATTACAAGCTTGGAAGCAGGAGTGGCATCCACTTTCATAATAGCTTGCCTTTGGAAACCCTATGAACCTGGAGAGAGGATGAAAGTCATGCAAGTGTTGAGGACTTTCGTTCATAGGGTCACTATGAGTTGTCTACGACTCGATGGCACTTAACATAGAGAGAGACCAGTTGGCCTAGTGGACAGAAAGGGATACTACCAAACCAAAGGTGGGTTACTCTAATCTGCTGCCAATGGGCCTGTTTTTAATTGTATTTGGTCAAGCATTCCTCTAGGTTGTAAAGCCCTGGTGTGTCCACTTGCCTTACAGAAGTAACTCATGGTCTCTGTGAAGCTGAACACGGTGACACTGATGTGTCATATGCAATAACGGTTACCCATGGTGGTCAGTGTTTGGTGGAGCTCCCCGGTTGAAACAAGCTTGGAAGCAAGAGTGGCATCCACTTCCGTAATAGCTTGCCTCCGGAAACCCTATGAACCTGGAGAAAGGATGAAAGTCACTCAAGTGTTGTGGACTTTCGTTCACAGAGTCGCTGTGAGTCATCTACGACTCATTAAGTCGAAGTCGACTGCAGCACTTAACAACAACATTATCTTCAAATCTACCCTTCTGTGTCGTAGTCCATAGTTATGCTGCTGGTGCAAAGGCGGCTCTCTCTGGCGGTTCCAGGGACTCTACTGCAGACAGATGGACAATATCCTTAAGAGCTATTTATAGCCTCTTAAACACTCAGGAGAATCAGCAATTAGTCCATCGCTATGATATGGCAACAGCACATTAGGGGAAGGAGCTCTGGTGGCCTAGAGGATGAAGAGCTACGTTTTAATCCAAAGACACACAGTTTGAATCTACCAGTCGCTTCATCAGAAAGATGGACAATCTTCTTCTGAGAGATTTACTTTCTCTGAAAAAAATGCTAGAGGGTCAACAACTACAAGCTGTTTCTGACTCTACAGAGCATAACAACATGTTCTTTCCCCCCCTTTTAATATTATTACTATTCTTCATTTTAATGAAAATTTACGGAGATTTTGGATTACCATTCATTCATTGTTGAACTTTTCTCCCTGCCCACTCATTCCCTCCAGTTAATCTTCTCTTTGAAAAATAAAAGAAAAATTCTTTCATTGTTGTACGATCCCCCTAAGTCCACGCCACTGTGGAACTCTGCTGGTCTGAACGCTGCTGTAGTCTAAACTGCATCGCTAACCCAACGGCCAGCATGTCAGTGGTTACAACTCATCAGCCGGTCCAGGAAAAAGATGAATAATCTTCTCCCCTGTGATTTACAGTCTCTGAAAAATCTACTAGAGGATCCACCTAAATTGGTTCTGCCTTGAAGGAAATGAGTTTGCCTTTCTGATACTTAAGATAGATCCTGTCTTCATTCATCTGTTGCCAATGCCTGCGATTTTAGGTTTGGTCAATTTGGTCAACAGTGACTGCGTGAGGAAGACGGTAAGCCCAACAAAAGGGAGGGGCTTTCTTTCTTCCATCTCCATCACGTAGGTCGCTTTCCCATGTGGTAGCCAAAGGAAGCTGGCATGGAGTAGAACTAATACAGATTAGCAGAAACCTGTGACTCATGCGAGTTTTTCACTACCTTCACGTTCACGTCTGTGACAGCCACATTGCACCAGAGGAGGTGTGAGCCTCAAACTCAATGGAGAGAGTTTTACAATTTCTGAATTATTTACTATTTTTTTTAACACAAAGGTAGTTACTATCTATTCAATTATTTTTTCTGTACTCTTCAGACTCCTCTTTGATCTCCTGCCCTTAAGTTGGAACCAATTTGTGATTGAACCTTCACTGCGCGTCTAGGACTGTAAATTGTACAGGCAGAGATCGACCATTTTTCTTCTGAGGAGTTGTTGGTGGACTCAGACTGTCAGGGAAGAGCACCTTTGGGTTAGCAGTGCAGTTTCTTACATACTGTATTTTTAATATTAGGGTTTCCTTGCAAATTACTAGTGTGATTTCTGACACCTGATAGTTTTTGTCTCCTCACTGGGCTCTACCATATGTATACTACCACATGAATAATAACTGAGATCACAGTAATACATGAATTCACAGCAAAAAATATAAAGTAAAGCAAGAAGAAAATTGAAGATAGAATTTCGGTGAATGCTTTCACTAGGAAGGGATAGCTAGAAAAAGAACAGTAAAACCAGTAAAGAACCTGAAAGAAGACAGGAAAAAGAGTTTTAAGTGGATAAGATCTAACAGAATGCAGCAAAGCTACACGATACATGATCAACTTAAAAAAAATCAACAGTTTCTTTATAATTTTTAAATTTTATTTTATACTGGTTAACTTAAAAAGTTCATATACATTTATATGGAAAAATTGGAAAAGAAATCACAAAAGTAGTACCATTTATAATACTGCAAGAAAAGAGAGAATGCCTAGGAATAAAACTGGTCGTGAATGTAAAAAAATATTTATCATGAAAACTGTCAAAGCTTGTTTTAAGAGAGCAAAAGGATACATTAATGACTCGGATACTCTGCATTATGGGTAGGAAGACTTGGTATTGTGAAAATGTCAGAACCACCCAAAGTGATCTATAGGTATAATATAATCCTGATAAAAATTCCAACAGCATTATTTACTAAAATGGAAAAAAAACCCAAACACTCTAACCACCAATTTTATATAAAAGGATAAGAAGCTAAAGATAACCAAAGCAATACTGAAGAACAGAGTAGAAGATAACACACTCCGTGATTGAAAACATACTGTCCAACTACAGGAATCAAAAGGGCCTCATACTAGTCCAATGACAGGCACATGAGATCAGTGGAATAAAATTGAGAAACCCAGAAATAAATTCATGCTTTTATAAACAATTAATTTTCCACCAAAGATCAAAATTCACTGAGAGGAAGAAATAGTCCCTTCAACAGGGCAGAATATTCACTTGCAGCAATAGAAAATAAAGCCTTTACCTCATCCTATGTACAAAAATCAACTCAAAATGGATCGAACACCTAAATGTTAAGGCTAAAACTTTAACATGTTATGGAAGAATACATATGGATAAAACTATGTGACTTAATTTTTTACAAAGACAGAATGCTGTTCTTTGTTCTTGTGTGCCATCGAGTTGCCTGCAATTCCTAGCTACCCTATGTACAGCAGCACTGAAGCCTGATCTGTCCTAAGTCAGTCTCAATGACTCTGACACATCTAACCTCATTGCTCCAGTTACTGTATTAATTCATCTCATCTGAGGTCTTCCTCTCCTGTGCTTTCTCCCCACCCTTCCGAGCATGATATTCTTCTCCAAGGATTGGTCTCTGGTCAGGTGCCCAAAGTATGTGAGACAGGGCTTCAAAATCCTAATCTCTAAGGAGAAACTTGTTTTCATCCTCTCCAAGACAGACCTATTTGTGTTCTTGGCAGTCCATGATATGTTTAAGACTCTTCTCCAGCACCACAACTCCAAGATATCTTCTTCTGTCATTCTTAGTCATTGTTCAGTTCTCTCAAAACAAAAGACAAATTAGGTAATGGGACTTCATAAAAATGAAATACTTATGCTCATCAAAAGAGTTTATTGCAGCTTTGTTCACAATAGCAAGGAGTTGGAAACAACCTAAGTGCCCATCAACAAATGAATGGCTAGAGAAGCTGTGGTATATTCGCACAATGGAATACTA
>NW_006399768.1:4268123-4302615 GCF_000299155.1 Elephantulus edwardii | reverse complement strand
GCAACAATGAATGAATGAAAACCCAAAATCACTGTAAATGTTCATTAAAACTAATAAAATTTAATAAAAAAAGATTAAAAGATGTTTTGCTCTCTTCTTGGATGATATCTTTAATGTCCTCCCACAGTTCAATTTATCAAACCTGTTCTTAAGTTGATTCTTAAATTTAGCTGGGATAGATTCAAGACCATATTTTGGTTCTTATGGACTAGTTTTCATTTTCTTCAGCTTCAAGTTGAATTTATATATGAGTAATTGATAGTCTATCCCACAGTAACTGGTCTGGTTTTAAATACTGATATTGTGCTTCTTCAGTGATTCTTTCCTGTACTGCATATCAGGTGAAGTCCATGTGTAAAGTCACCTTTTGTGATTTTTATAAAAGGTATTATAGGTTAATAAATATTTGAGAAGTTTACTCAGTGTGTGTGGGGATTGTATACCAATGAAATAATTTTTCTTTTACTTGTCAAAGAGAAGAGCGAACTGGTCAGGAGGGATAGGCAGGGAGAAAAATGCAACAATGAATGAATGGAAATCCAAAATCTCTGTCAATGTTCATTAAAATTAATAAAATTAAATTAAAAAATAAATATTTGAGCATTGTTGTTATATGTCATTGAGTTGCTTGCACCTCATAGTGACCCTATGTACAACAAACAGCCCTGAAACCTGTTCTATCCTGGGCCAACTTTTTTGTCTCTGACACACCTACCCTCATTACCCCAGTCATTGAATCAATCCATCTCATCCAGAGTCATCCTCTATTTCTCTGTCCCTCCAAGGACTGGTTCCTCCTTGTAACATGACCAAAGTATGTCAGATGAAGCTTCAAAATCCTTGCCTCCAAGGAGCAACCTGATTTTACCCTCTCTAGGACAAACCTTTTTGTTCTCCTGGCAGTCCATGGTATATTCAACACTCTGCTTCAGCTCCACAGCTTAAATGCATCAATTATCTTTCTTTCGTCCCTAGTCATTGTCCAGGTCTCTGATACAAAGCAAGCAATTGCAAAGGCTATGGTATACAAAATTTAAAAAAGAGATTAAAAGATAAACTAAAATTAGGAAAAAGATCTTTGGAATAATATATCCAATAAGGGTCTAATTTCTAGAACATATGTAAAACTTCTGTAACTCAACAACAAAAAAGACAACATCATTGAAAAATGGAGAAAGGACAGGAACAGATAAATCATCCAAGAGGACATTCAAGCAGCCAATAAATGTGAAAAGATGCCCTATGCTGTTCATCATGGTGGTCTTGGTGGTTACATGGACACTCTAAATTGTATGGGCCCCATGTACCACAGAATGAAACAATGCAATCAGAGAGATATCAAAATAGATACCATCTCATTCTTGCTAAAATAAGTTATAAGAAACTCAGAAAACAACAAATGTTGGTAAAAATATAAGGAGATTGCAACCCTTATTCATTGTTCTCTCTCATTGCTATTGAGTCAGAACTGACTCATAGCTGACTCTCCACTGCATTTCTTTTTTTAAATTTTAATTATTCATTTAAATGAAAATTTACAGAAACTTTGGATTTCTATTCATTCATTGTTGCACTTTTCTCCCTGCCCACCCCTCCACTCCCTAGTACATTCTCTTTGAAAAGTAAAAGAAAAATTCTTTCATTGTTTCACAATCCATCCCCCTAGGTCCACTCCACTATGCAGCCTTCATTCTGGACTCCAGTCATGACAATAATACCTAACCACATATCTCTTTTAAACATTTTTCTCCTGCATCTGTTTCAATGCAGTATACATTATTTATCCCATCTTCCCCAGTCTTCTCCCAACCCCGATGTCAGTCCTGTTTTACAACAGTGGCACTATGTATCTACTGAGTTTCTAAGGCTGTAAACTGCATAGTAAGAGATTGCTCGTCTATCTCCAGTGAAGCTGCTGGTAGACTCAAACTGCCAGAGAGGATTCGCCTATGGGTTAGCAGCACATTCCCCCACCACCAGACATCCTACTGTTATGGGGAAGGTAAAATTGTATGACTATTATGGCAGAATGAAAACTGTACTATTCCAAGCTGTTGTTATGTGCCATCGAGGCAGTCACCTGTGACTCTTAGCAACCTTGTGTACAACAGCTATGAAGCCTGCCCTGTCCTGAGACAGTCTCACTGACTCAGACACACAGACCCCCATTGCCCCAGTTACTATATCAATCCGTCTCATCTGGGGTCTTCCTCTCCTGCACTGTCCCTCCACTTTTTCCAGCATGATCTCCTTCTCTAAGGATAGGTTTCTCCTGACCACATACCCTAAGTATGTCAGACAGAACTTCAAAATCCTAGCAGCTGAGGAGAAACTTGGTTTCACCCTCTCCAAGACAGACCTATTTGTTTTCTTGGTGGTCTATGGTATGTTCAAGATTCTTCTCCAGCGTCACAACTCAAAGACATTGATTCTTCTTCTGTCATCCTTAGTCATTGCCTAGCTCTCTGATGCAGAGCAAGTAATTGCAAAGACCATGCCCTGAATCAGGCATACCTTAATCTCTAGACTGATACTGTTGCTTCTCAGAACTCTGGAAAAGTACCTAACAGCAGATTTACCTAATGCAATTTGTCTTTTGATCTTATGACTGTTGATGCCAAGAGTGTGGATTGTGTAGCTGAGCAAGCTGTAACTGTTAACAACCTCAATCTCTTCTCCATTCATCATGGTGCTGCCAGTTGGCCTAGTGGTAAGGATATTTGTCTTCTAAATGTTGAACTAGCGTATAATAAAATGTTAAAAAATATAAAGGAAGTGTATGAGAGGGTCAACAGTGTCAAACAGACTGGTCAAACAGGAGGAGGACTGGAAGGGCCTGTGGATTTGTAAATGATGAAGTCACTGGTGAACATGAGAAGAATAATCTCTGTGATGTTGTTAAGGTAGATTATAAAAGAGACATGGAAACTAGAGTCCACAAATGGATAATTCTTTTAAGAAGTGTAGCAGATTCAGTAACACAAAAAAGACAAATACAGCATAATACCACTGTTTATAAAAGAAGACTGACATAGGAGTTGAGGGGAGACTGAAAAAGAGGGGATAAATAATGTATACTGCATTGAAACAGATAAGGGAGAGAAGTATTTGAAAAGGATATATGATTAGATATTATTGTTATGACAGGAGTCCAGAATGAAGGCTGCATAGTGGAGCGGACATGGACCAGAGAGGGATTGAATAACAATGAAATAATTTTTTCTTTTACTTTTCAAAAGAAAAGCAAATTGGGGAGGAGGAGTGTGCAGGGAAAAAAGTGCAACAATGAATAAATGGAAATCCAAAGTCTCTGTAAACTTTCATCAAAATAAATTTTTTTAAAAAGTAGCTTAGCAGAAGGGGAAATCTAGAGACAGAAAAACCAGGGTTATAAAGATATACCACTTTTTAGATGGTAAGACTTAAGAAGAAGAAGACGATATATCAGTCCTGCCCTGATTCTTTCATGACTCATAAAAAATCGTGATGTGCTTTTAGAAATTAAAAATTGTGCATGAATACGAAACACTAAAAATGCTTGAAATGCTTTCATTATCCTTATAGGGCTTTTCCTCATTCTAATGTTTTGCCTCATGGCAACCGCAGCATTTTTGTTCCAGCAAATCCATTCCATCTCTAATTGCCCCATGCTAGTGGCATCCAGAGACTGCTGGCAAAAACCAACCACTGCCTTTCCTTGAAATTATGCCCACTGAGATTTTCTTCCTATCTTATGCAGAATTTCCTTGTAGGAATTTACTATAAATGTAATTGCTTTGGCAGGTCTCTTGCCCTGGGAATTACTCGAACTACTCATTTCAGATGCCTGGCTTACGTTATGCAAGAAGGGAAGGAGCCCCTGGCAGAAATATACCAATGGCCTGCAGACTGATCCATGTTCTGCTCCAAACAGTCTCTCTCTCTCAAACTATGTCCTCCTACTTGAAACTAAACATTGTGAGCACTGTCTGGGGGCGGGATGGAAGCCAGGACGAGAATAAAAACCTTTTAAATCAAGGCTTACTTGGAAAAAGAATATTGTCACCAATATATTCAAAGTAGGAGTTGTATAAATAAATCACCTCTTATTGAGCTCAGATAAGCAACTCCTCTTTAAAAGATGATTTCTCCTATATTAAGGCGTTCATTTCCTATGGTACTGAATTCTTTCATAATGATTGTTTCACTCATTTTCCTTCTCCATAGTGCTGTGTATTCATTCATAATTGCCTCAGAGGCTCTAGGAAGGTAAGTGATCTGTCCATGATTATACAACCAGCAGATGGCAGGGCAGGATTTGTACGCAAGCTTCTCAAGCAGGATTCATAGATCTGTAGTCTTTATACCACATTAAGGCATGGTATGGTGTGATTATAATTAATTCACCAGAAAAGTCCCATTTTGTGTACTGAAACTGTAGCAAATGCTTTACTGAGCTCAAAGGAAAGTATGGAGATGAAAGCAGGCTGAGAACCCTTGAGTTTAGAAAAGAAGTGATCCTACTTCCAAATTGCACTGGAGTCTGGTCTAGATAGAGAGGATCAGAGGAAGTTGCTTTGATGCTCAGGGAGCATTGGTTAAGCCGTAAGCCACACAAGCCAATGAGATCTGGGGCTGTGAAGAATCGGGTTGTCTAAGAACGGTTCAACTTTGGGAGAGGCTGGAATGGTGCATGAAAGGCATTAGGAGGGATACTTTGAGTGAAACTATACATTTTCAACTTGGATTATTTTCTTTTAAAAAGTATTTTCTAGAAGGAAAAGTTATAAAATGGTAGAATAGTAGTGTAAAACTTCCTGGAAAATACCTGCTTTTATGTTCCACAACTGAGTGTACCCACCCCACTGGGTTCTGCTTTTGTGGCGGTTGATTCCTCCTCTCTCCTATTGGCTTTGAAGATTAGAAAGCTTGGCAACAGTTTGAAAGTACCCTTTGTAAAGCAGAGAATGTGGAGTGATTTATCTTTTTGAACACAAAAAAACAGAAATTTGAATTCTTAGAATGTATGAAATTGTGTTTTAAATTTGCAGGTTTTTTTAACATTAATTTTGTCAACTTTTTAAAGCTAAAGAAGAAACTATTTTATTATATAACCCATCTCATGAGTGCACCTTTCCCTGTTGAAATAGCAATGGCTCTGAGAGCCAGTGACCTGCAGAAGGCTTTCCTGGGAAAAGGCTTTTGAAAGTCCACAGGAGAGAATAGTTCATGTTTTAGTGTGAGTTCCACTGCTGTGTGTTATGAGACAAAAGCGTATTGCATGTCAGACATGTGAAAAGAGGCATTTAACAAAGGTTGCAAGGAGTTGTTTAAGAGATGAATAGATTGGTACTTGCTGTCTTCCCTTCTTCCTTCTCCGGCTCCAGCCACTTATAAAACTTGTTGTGTGCGCTTAAGTAGGAATGAACTTAGAGCTGTATAGTGGGTTTTCAGAGGCTATAAATAGTGCTGGAGGAGATTGTCCATCTTTCTCCCTTGGAGCAGCTGGTAGATTCTAACCACGTGCATTTGAGTTGGCAACTGGAAGTCCTCCCCAGCTAGGAAAAATTACAGGCATAGATGGGGTAATGTGAGACCAGATGGAAAATTTTCTAGTTAGACTTCAAGAATATCTATAGGGAAACATGTCAAAGGGTATCTGAAAGTTAAGAAAGTAATTTCAAGAGTTAGTAGGGCCTTACGGGCTTTAAAATTCTTTTTTTTTATTTTTTTTTTTTTTAAATTCTGTGCAGGTAAGAAATCTACAGGCAGGGAAGTCCTTATACTAGTAATAACATGGGTTGCACCTGTGTCAAGAAAAGCAATGCATGCTGCTCTGAAGGCCATGACAGCCATACGGGAAGATGGCTTGTGTGCTGTGTGCTGTGGAGGCAGTGAGTCCCTCTCTCAGACACAGAGTGCTGACTGATACCCCTGAGTGACCTGAAAGGCAGAGGTGGCTGATGGCCCTCCGCCTGCACCATCGATCATAACATGGCATGGAGCTATGTCCCCAGAGGGAGCCACATTGTGCTGTTCAAGCACCTGATCCTTTCACTAATGTCTTCACATTTAATATTCCTGTCAATTTTTTTCCTGGAGAGCTATTATATGAATACAAATACTTCTCTCAATGGTTGGATTCATGTGTGAATTGCCAATAAATCTAAGATTTGCTCCAGTCCTAGTACAATCATGAAAGCACTTCTAACATTATTGCCAAAGCCAAGGGCAACAGCCACAGGCTTTGGAAATAAAGTAACTTTTAGTACTTGGAAACTACTCTTATAACATAGTGTCTAGATAAAATAATGTTTCCTTTGAACTCAGGTCAGGTACTTGAAATGTGAAAAAGTTTAAAAGCTTATTAACAGCACAGTTGTTAAGGTCCTGTGTGAGATTCAGAGGTGCTGGTTAATGAAGATTTGGAATCAGAATTACAGAACTGATTCTGAAAAGAATGTGAGCCTTTGGCCCTGGACAGAATTGCATCAGAATTCCCAAGATAAAGCTGGTGGCCTAGTGGCAAGTAGTAGCGCTGCAATCCCTAAGGTTCACAGTTCAAATCCACCAGATGTTCCACTGGAGAAGGAGGTCAATCTTTTCCTATGCTAGTCAGATCTGACTCAACCATACACAGCAAGAAAAAAAAATCCCCAAGATACATAATAATCTGTAGGCTTTTAGATTTCTCAGGAAAAGTAGATACTTTGTACCTATTATTGAATTTAATAGTCCACTAAAGAAGTCTGCAAATTAGCATTATCTTTAAGTAATATAATTCAGCATCTGAGGTTCTAATTTCATCATTGTTAAAAATTTCATCATTGTTAAACATAGTTGTAAGAAAGGGGAACTCCGGTGGAACAGCTTGTAGGAAATTGTACTGCTAATCCAAAGGCGGCTCCTCTCTGGTTGTTCTAATCTATCAGGTATGATTCATAGCTTTGGAAACCCAGTGAAGTGTCAGCTATGCCTTGGTTAGCAATGCATTTTTAGTTTTGTCACAATAAAAGGTGTGATTTAGATTTTGAAAGGAGCAAGAAAGATGGAAATATTAAATGGCACTTGTCATACTTTGGTATGTACACCCAAAATCCAAATCCACTGTTATCAAGTGATTATTACTCATAGTGACTCTATCAGGTTTCCCAGGCTGTAAATCTTAACAGAAGCACATGGCCTCCTCTTTCTCCCGAGGGGTGCTTCCAACTTTTTAGTTAGCAACCAACCATGTAACTCTGTATACAACATGGTGTAACTACTTATCTGAAATATTTTTCTATGATTCTGAAATTCTAAATCCATATTTCTATTTTATAGAAGGCAGAACTGAGGTATGATGTTGTTTCTCATCTACTGCAGCAAAATCAAAGAAATGGAGAACACATAGTTGAACTCTGAGGGACTGGCCTTAACATTCTGGTTCCTCAGAAAGACCTCAGTCTATCACTATACTACAATAAGCAAAGTTCCTGTAAAACTGACAGAGAAAAGTTATTAGTATTTTCTATTAAAAAGCAATGTGCTCTTTCTAAACCAGTGAAGATTGAAATCCCATTCTGGGATCTCATTTTCTATTTTTGTGCAAAAATCTTAAAGTTATGAAGAATAATCTCTTGTCCGCTTCTAATCTAACTATTTTTAATTTCTTTCTCTAAAATCCTTAACTATGAAAGGGGTTCATCATCCCAAACACAAAGTGTCCCTAGTTCTGCAAAAGAACTGGTAAGGCTTGGTCAGTTATGAAATAAATAGTGGCCAAGACTTATCCTTTCTGTGGAGTTAGTTTTCATTTCTTCCTGAATCACAGGACAGAGCAGAACAAACACAAAATGGAAAAGAATAAAACAAAAGAGGCATTAAAGGAAGTTAACATTATTCTTAGTCTAGTCAAAAAAGTGTGTGATGCTAGCCTGAAAGTTGACTTTTTAAAGCCGTTACAGTTAGCCTGCTCTGGTCTCCAGCTGCCTTAACTACAGACACATAGTCTTGCAAATCAGCATTGTCTTGCAAATCATCAACAGCGGTGGGAAAGAGAAAGAATGCTTCCCACACTAGGTAGCAAGGGTCAAGATGAGTTCAACTTGTGGCAGCAAGACTTGAGGTGAGCTTGATTTAGGGCAGCAAGATTTGAGAGAGAATGGAGCAAGACCCTGCTGAGCGTGAGACCCTTGTGAAGAGACCCTAGTGATGATGGTGGAAATATTGTGGCACTGTTGTGGAGAAACTGGCAAGGTGTAAGCCGAGGATACCTGACATAAAGGGTATAGGTAAAATTTTTTGCTGTTCTTGCCTTTGGTTACGGAGGGAAAAGCTTCTTGCTGAACTGAAACCAGAACTGGACTTGTATTAGGTGATATTCTTTGCCTTCCCTACTTTTCAACTTCCTAATAAATCCCATTCAATGAAAAAATGAACTTCTTGCTGTTAGTGTGGTTTTAAGGCACCATGAGGCTGGGATACAGACTCTTTCTTACTCTCTTTGGCCCTTTCAGAAAGACGCTCATGGGCCTGTACCCTTATGCCCTGTTTTTTTGCTCTTTAGACAGAGCTAAACAATCAGTCCAGGTGAGTGTAGGTAAAACATATGATGGCCCAACCTTAAAATAATGATGGCTTTGGGAGGCAAGTTCTAACTTTTCTTTTTCAGCTCCTTAAGTCATAAGTCCCTCACTGGGAGACTTTAAATCCACAGCAACTGAGTGGATTCTGACTCACAGTAGTCTTGTAGGACTGAGAAGGGTTGTCCCATAGGTTTTTGAGGCTGTAAATCTTTATGGAGGAAGACTGACCCATCTTTTCCCTGTGGAACATCTGATGGATTTGAATTACTGTCTTTTCAGTTATCAACTTAATTTTTATCCTACAAAACAGAGACCTTAATCATTTGTATGACTGTGACATCTGGTATAGTTTTCAGTGTATAGTAGTTTTATTTTCTAAAGAAAAAGAATATTAGCTATTTTCAAGCTGATCAGTTTAAGCAGTTATTATGCTTGTTAACCTAAAAGGTGGAAGCCTTTGTTTACCCAGAGGCAACTCAAAAGAAAGTCCTAAGAATCTGCTGAAAAACCAGCCATTGAAAACACTAGGGAGCACAATTCTAATCTGACACACAAGGGTTGCCATGAGTTGAAGTCAACTTTGGAGGCAGCTGGTTTTTCTTTTCTAGCTGATTTTTCTGGGGATGAATGACTCAGGCTATAATGACAGCTGCTTATTGTTGTTCTTGCAATTGGTTGTAGCATTTCAGAAAAAGGCATTAGTAATTGCTGGGGGTCATAGACAAAGTTCCAAAATGACTTTTGAGCCCTGACCACCTAGTTGACACTTTGAACTTGATCATAATATTTTTTATTAAAAAATATCAGTATCATTTCATGTAAGTGATTTCTAAATGTTTTTTGCATGTATGTATGGCTGAAGATCTGATGGAAGCTATAGATTCTTTAGAGAATTGTACACACACAGAGAAACAAATCTCTGCATACAAAGTATTCTTGGTTTTCATGTCTTATGTTTTGTGGTTTGTTTATTTTTTTAAAGCCCTCAAACTTGTTGCCTACTCATGATGACCGTCAAACAGGTTTCTGAGGCTATAAATCTTTAAGGAAAGAGACTGCCTATCTTTTCTCAGGGAATTTCTTCCATTTCCAGGAATGGCTGGTGTATTTTAACTACTGACCTTTTGGTAAGCAGATCAGCATACAATACACTATTCCAACAGACTCCAAAAAAGGTGCTTTATGTACTTATTCCACATAGAGTTCCCACCACTCGTCTGTATACCATAGAATTTGCTATTTTCTCTTTTGGAGATATAGATGATACTTTCTTGTGTTCTACAGACCTCAGCTGATATGAAAATGGCTGTGTTTTTTCTCCCCCTTAAAACAAAACAAAGAAATGAATGGGAGGTACCTTATGTAAAAACAATTTACCCTCAACCTGTCTTTTGTTTGGTTTAAGTACTATGTAGGTATCTCTACTCACATATAATGCTAATCATGCTTCCTAATGACAACAAATAATAACTAATATTTTTATTGATGGAGTTAGATACCATCGAGTTGCCTACAATTTATAGTGACCCTACGAACAACAGATCTGAACCTTGCCCTATCCTGCACTATTCTCATATTCTCTGATATGCTCAAACTCATTATTATAATTAATTGTATCAGTTAATCTTGTTGGGGGTTTTCATCTTTTTCTCTCTCTACCTTTCCCAGTAGGACTGGTTCAAAGGACTAGTCCTTCTTGACAACTATTAGGCCCTACAGTAAGTATTTTCTATGGGGTTATTTTATTTAAATGTTACAATAGCTCTTTGGGGTTGTTATTATTAGGTGCTGTAGACTCGAGTATGACTTATAATGAATGACCTTATGACCCATCTGAACCCTGTTCTATGCTGTGTCATCCACATTGTCTCTGACATACTTGAGCTCATTGCTGCAGTCACTGTGTTAATTCATCTTGTTGAGGGCTTATCCTCTTCACTGATCCTCCACCTTCTTCACTGATCCTCTACTTTTCCTAGCTTGGTGTCCTTTTTCACGGAATGGGCCCTCCTAACAAGATACAAGAAGCCCAAATTATATAAAATGAAGCTCATTCATATCTCTAAGGAGTAATCTTGTTGCACTTTCCTCAAGACTTATCTGTTTGTTTTCTTTGTAGTTCTGAAAAATCTATTTGATATTCAATACTCTTCTCCAAAACCCCATCTTAAAAGTATTGATTCTTCTTCATCTTTATTCATTGTCCAACTCTTAGATGCATACCATGTGATTGAAAAGACCATGGTCCATGGTCTGAATCAGTTGCACCTCAGTCTTTAAACTGACATCATTGCTCCTAAGTACTTTGGAGAGATCTTTGACTGTAGACTTTTCCTATGTAACATAAATGTAGATTTTTTTGATTGTTGATACCAAGGATGTTGATTATGGATCCAAGTAACATAGAATAATTGACTATTTAAATTTTTATCTATCATGATTATGCCTACTTGCCCAGCATTGAGGATTTTTGCTTTCTTGACAGTGAGGTGCAATCCATATTGAAGCTGTAGTCTTTGATCTTCTGCAAGAAGCATCTCAAGTCCTCCTTACCTTCAGCAAGAATGGTTACAACATCTGTACAATGAAGGTTGTGTTTGAGTCAACCTTTGATCCTGATGCCACATTCCTTTTTATAAAGTCCAACTAGTAGAACAATTTACTCAAACACTGATTGAATAGATATAGAGAAAGGATACAATCCTGATGCATACATTTCTTCATTTTTAAACCATGCAGTGTTCCCTTGCTGTGTTTGGAGAACAGCTTCCAGGTGTAGGTATAGGTTTTGTATGAACACGTATTCATAATTCATTCTGATAAATTTGGTAGCAAACCAGTTATAAGAAGTGCAGAGTTATCACTACAACATATATTTGTTTTGCTGTATTATTACATGATTTATTTTTTAAAAATTTTATTTTTTAAATTAATTTTAATGAATGTTTACAGAGATTTTGGATTTCCATACATTCTTCGTTGCATTTTTCTCCCTGCCCACCCCTACCCCCAGTTCACACTTCTCTTTGAAAAGTAAAACACAAATTATTTCCTTGTTATAGAATCCTCCCCCCTGCCCTCGCGCGAGTACACTCCACTCTGCAACCTTCATTTTGGACTCTTGTCATAACCTTAATGCCCAGTCATATATCACTTTCAAACAGTTCTCTCCCTCATCTGTTCCAATGCAGTATACATAATTTATCCAATTTTTCTCAGTCTCACCCCAACCCTGATGTCAGTTCCGTTCTACAATAGTGGCACCATGCAGCGCCTCTCCTTTTTTGACTGAGATATTTCACTCAGCATAATGTCCTCCAAGATCACCCATTTTGAATAATATTTCATGAGTTCCTTATTTTTCAATGCAGCGTAGTGTTTCATCGTGTCAATATACCAGAGCTTCTCTATTCATTTGATAATTAATGGGCACTTATATTGTTTCCAACTTTTTGCTATTGTGAACAAAGCAGCAATAAACATGGGTGTGCATAAATCTGCTTGAGTGGCAGTTATGGTTTCTTTAGGGTATATTTCCAGTGATGGAATTGCTGGGCCAAATGGTATTTCTATTTGCAGCTTTTTGAGAGAGAGCCATACAGCCTTCCATAGTGGTTGCACCATATTACACTCCCACCAACAATGAATAAGGGTTCCAGTTTTTCCGCAACCTTGCCAGCATTTGTTCTTTGCTATTCTGTTAAATTTTGCTGTTCTTACTGGAGTGAGATGATATCTTATAGTTGTTTTGATTTGCATCTCTCTTAAAGCTAGGCATTTTGGACATTTCCTCATGTGTTTGTTGGCCATTTGAATGTCTTCTTTGGTGAAGTGTCTTTTCATATCCTGTGCCCGTTTTTCTAACGGGTTATTTGCCTTTATCTTGTTGTGGTGCTTGAGAATTTTATAAATTCTAGATGTAAGTCCCTTATCTGACATGTCATTATCAAATATTTTTTCTCAGTCTGTGGTTTCCCTTTTTACTCTGTTGGAGAAGTTTTTAGATGTGCATAGGGATTTGATTCCTAAAATGTCCCATTCATCTATATTTTCCTCTCCTGGTTGTAGAATTTTCAAGATGCTTGGAAGACTGTTTTACTTCATGATTTCTAACACCATCAACCCCTCCTTTTTTCAGTTCCCCCACTTCTCTATGTTCCTTGAGTTGAGTGGTTCCCTGGAAGATTTCCCAGAACTCAGACCAATCAGGGAATGATGCTTGTGACTGTAGGTATGCAGGCAGGTTTTGATGAGACTGGTGAGAATTGTAGACTATTAGCTGGAGTATAGGTGGAAAGTGATGTCCCAAAAAGAGAGCTAGCAGCTTTTGTCATCTGCATAGAGCAGGTTGGTGATGAATCTTCCTCCAATTCTGACACCACATTCCTCCTCATACAGTCCAGCATCCCAAAATGATCCGTTCCACATATAGATTGAAATGATATGGAGACAGTATGAATCCCTGAGACACTCCTTTCCTGATTTTGAACCATCAAGTGTTTCCTTGGTGTGTTCTAATGACTGCTTCCTGTTTCAAGTACAGGTTTCACATGAGTACAATTATGTGTACTGGAATTCCCATTGTTCTCAAGGTTAGCCACAATTTGTTTTGAGGCTAGTATCCCACTGTAATCCTAACTCTTTAGTACGATAAATAACACATAACAAATAATCGATGTCTAAGAAAGACTTTTTAAACAATAAACGTTTGACACCACAGAACATAATTAAATATTCTGGGAGTCTCATTCTTCTCAATGATAGCCATAGTTTGTTTTGATCCACCTAGCCAAAGGCCCTTGTGTAGTAGATACTTTTATTATATTTATTTTGCAGTGAGGAAATCAAAGGCATTCATTTCTTATAGCTGCTATAACAAATTATCATAAACTTGGTGGCTTGAGAGAATGGAAATTACTTTTCTCACAGTTCTGGAGTCTAGAAGTCGGAATCAAGACATTGGAAGGTTATGTTTTCTTAGAGGGTCTAGGGAAACCTCTGTTATCTCTTGCAGTTTCTGGCAATTGTCAGCATTTCTTGCTTGTAGCTATGTAACTCTAGTCTGCTTCTGTCTTCACTAGGCCATCTCCCGTCTCCTAGAGTTCTGTTTTGTTGTCTCTCATAAGGACAATTGTATTTAGATTTAGGGCCCACCTAGAAAATCAGCTTTTGGTGGCACAGTTCACAGGGAGTTGTACTATTAAGGCCAAAGGCCATTTGAATCTCTGGCCATTTGAATCCACTAGTAACTCTGTGGATTAAGATGGGCAGTCGCCTTCTATGAGATTTATCACCTTTGAAACCTCCTAGAGAATCAGTTATGATTCATTTCTGACTCAGTGGCATAGAGTTTAGTGTTTTCTAGAAAATCTAGGATGATCTCATCTTGCAATCCCTAATTTAACTGTCTTTGCAAAGATCATCTTTCCAAATTAGAGATCACAATTTATGAGCCCTAGCAATCACTGCATCTTGCAGTGCCCCCACTCAGTGCAGGGGATAGAAAGGCTATAGTAAACACAAGGAATCACAACTAGTAAGTTCAAGTGGAGATGGTAATTGTGACTGTATGTGGCCTTTGAGAGTCTGTGTTAGGCTTAAGAGACTGTGTTAGAATATTTGCTAATCATTGGCTTCCTCACCTCCTACACACTAGCACACAGTTAGGAAGGAGTTATATTATGCACTAACTGGTGACTGATCATGTGTTGGTAGCAGCTCTAGATGAGCTATGAAACTGTCTTACATAAGAAACTGGCTGGGGGCCAGTAGCAATAGAACCAAAAATTACCTTAAGAATAGGATATAACGACCGCCTGCCGTTTCTCTCCTAGACTCTATTCTGCAGTGGAATGTCCATGGTGATCAAACTATCAGGATAGGGAGGTTTGGGGAGCCTGAATAGTTCCTTAGACAACATTTAGGGACACCAGCTAGAGGGATGACACAGTGCTCCTGCAGAAAGATGTGATTAAAAAAATCCACTGTTTTTGTAATGGGTATATAATGGCTTTTGCTTTGTGTAAATCCGTGAAAGAAAAGACCTTATGCTGTGGAGTCTAGACGGGAACCACAGGTCAAATAAGGCACAGAACTTAGTAAGGCCTGGACTTCATTGCTGGAGTTCCTAGGGGGTTCCTATGAGTATGTGTGCAGCAAGCACTACTCAAAAATTTGAAGGTCCATTCTACCAGAGGTGCCTCAGAAGAAAAGCTGGTGATATAATTCTGAAGAATCAGCCAATTATAATATTTCAGGATATAGTACTACTCTGATATAAAATGGGGTCTCCATGTGTTAAATCAAGAACTATAACAACAAAATCTTTGGTATAGAAAAAAACATTAGGAGACTTGTGCTCAATAAAATTTGAGAGCATATAATTCTCCCAATATATGTAGAACTGCTCTATTTTTTATCAGTGAGTTACTTTCCCCTCTATTTTACACATCAGGGGGAAAAAAGTTAGAGAGATATAGCATAACTTGCTTTTCTGTGGGAAAACTTTCTGAAAATTCCCAGAAAGAGTAGGCTTATTTGTGAACGTAGGAAGTTTGTTGCATGTGGTAAGAATTTTTATTTTTTTTTTCTCTCTACATATGCCTCATCTGAAATAAAACTTTATCTGGGCTCCCTTCCAATTAATATTATCTCCTTTACAAACTAACCAAGATTGTTTTTTAATATGCACCTCAAGCGGTCACTGTTAAGCTTTCTAGCTATATCACCAGCCTTTTTAACCAAGTGGAGCATTTGAAAAGCTTCCTAAATCCTGGAGGAATATTTGAATAAGCTGGAAAAGGCAAAACAGGCTTTTGAATTTTGTGAGAGGTTTTTAAAATTCATTTGAGGGAGGGGGCAGAGAAGAGGAAAGGAGAGACAGAAAAAAAGAAGAATTTGAGAAATTGGGGACATATGCATTCCTCACGAGGCTCAATTTAACTCGGGCGTAGGCTACATATAAACTAGAATTTTTGTTCCTCCCTTACTCACCCTGAATTCAATTGTTAGGGTTGACATTCCTGGGGACAAAGTGTTTTTCCATATTCCAAAATTACCTTTATATTATTTACCCTGTGGCTTCTATACAGAATGTTTTCTAGTAATGTGAACTTTTTAAGAGACACCAAACCAGCTTTGCTTTCGTTTTTGCCTTTTTTCCACAAAAGAGAGTATTTGTCCATTAAATGTAATATAATTCTTATTTCGATATGGAATACTTAAATTTTTCATGTCAATAATAATAACATACATGGAGTTCTAACATGAACTCTGTAAAGAGCTAGGACAACACAAGTTATGATAATTTTCATTGATTTCATATGCATGTGAAAATTAGACAATCATAAATAAAACCAAAGAAGAACTGATGCCTTTAAATTGTGATATTGGCAAAGAGTAATGGATGTACTGATTGAATGCAAAAAAAAACAACACCCCAAAACCTCAAAAACTACACTGGGAGTATTGCAGCCAAAATTCTTCTTAGAAACAAGGATAGTGGAACTTTGTCTTACATATTTTGGGCAGGAAAAACTAATCCCTGAAAAATTGAAACATGCTTGGAAAAAGTGGTGAACAGGACAAGATGAGAAAGACCTTTAATGAGATGGATTGACACAGTGACTGTAGCAATGGGCTTATAAGCAAGCACAGCAGCGCTTGTGAGGATGACACACGATATAGGAAAAGGTTCTGGTCTGTTGTATATAGGGCTGCTACGCGTGAGAGCAGACTTGATGGCACCTAGCAACAACATGATTTTTGGGTTAATGCTCTATTTATTTGGCTTTGAAATGACTGGAAACTGTTTAAAGCAAAAATGTAAAACACCCCACAAAACCCTACCAAAAATGAAAATAAAAATATCAAAACCAAGTGAAAAACCCAAAAAATTTCTACTTATTATTAGCCATTATTTTGAATGTGGAAATTATGAGTAGTACTAGCAACAATATTACTAGTAACTCCAACATTACAGGTACTCATGGGAGATTTCTGGGTTTTTATACCATACCAAGTACTATAAATGGAATTAAGAGTTTCATATGAGTCTTCCCCTTTAATACTCAACTTCTTCTATAATGTATGCACTATTATTATAAATCAGAATTTCTATTGGCTTCATATTCACCAACTGCTCTGCTGGAGAAAGAAGGGCGATCTCCTGCAACTGGGCAATTTATGGCCTCTGAAAACTAGTGGGAGGGTTGGCTATGGGCCATTTCTAACTCCATGGTACAAAACAATAATATTATGGATCACACTCAACATAAAAAAAATAAAAATCTCCACATTTGGACCAATATACAAGATCATGACAAATGGAGAAAATATTGGAATTGATAAGGATTTAATTTTAACTTGATCCACAATCAATACCCATGAAGCAGAAATCAAATGATATATTGCATTAAGACAGTCTGTTGCAAAAGGCCTTATTAAACATTAAAAAGCAAAGATATAACTTTAATGAGTAAGGTTACTTAGTCCTGACTTAAAATGTGGTATTTTCAAATCTTTTCATGTGCATGCAAAAGCTGGATGATGAATAAGGATGACTGAAAAAGAATATTTGAATCAAAGAGTTGACTAACAATGTTAAATATGTATAATGGGCTGATGAAGAGCATAACAGGTGACTATAAAGAGAGAAGATAAAGAAAAGACCAAAATGGATGCGAGAAGAGATTCTGAAAACTGCACTACACTGTTGAGAAGCCAAAACAAAGGAAGGAGATGTTGAAGTAAAATAGCTGAACAGATTTCAAAGGGCAGTTCAAGAAGACAAAGTATTATCATAGAATGTGCAGAGACCTAGAATTGAAGAATTAAAAAGGAAAGAACTCACTCAGCGTTTCTCAAGTTATGCGAACTGAAAACCAAATTCAAGTCTCAACTTGCAATACTTACAGAAGTTAGGGGATACATCTTGAATGATCCAAGAATCATTAAAAGGAGATGGAAGGAATACACAGAATCATTGTACTAAAGAGAAATAACTGACACCGAAATATTTCAGGAGGTACATATGAACAAAAGGCAATGGTTATGAGCAAATTCAAGCTGTACTGAAGGCATTGGGAAATAATAAGACTCCAGGAATCAATAGAATCCCAATTGACATGTTTCATATAACAGATGCAGCCCTGGATATACTCATCAGTCTATGGCAGGAAATTTAGAGGAAACCTATCTGGCTGGCTGACTGGAACAGATCCATGTTTATTCTCATTCCCCAAATAAGATATCCAGTAGAAGGTAGAAATTAATGAACAATATAATTATTATCACAGGCGAGCAAAATACTGCTGAAGATAATTCAAAATTACTGTAACAGTACATAGAGAACTGCTAGAAGTTCATGTTGAATTTAGAAGAGGCAGTGGCACCAGGAATATCATTGCTTATGTTAGATGGATCCTGGTAGAAAGCAAAGAATACCCGAAGAATGTCTATTTGTGCTTTATTGACTATGCAAAGGCTTTTGACTGTGTGGATCATAACAAATTAGCATTGAGAAGAATGGAAATCCTAGAACACTTAATTGTGCTCATGTGAAAACTATACCTAGACCAAGAGGCTATTGTGCAAGCAGAGCAAGGGAACACTAAATGGTTTAAAATTAGGAGAAGTGTGCATCAGAATTTTATTTCTTTTCCATACCTATTCAATCTGTATGTTGTTCTTGTTATGTGCCATTGAGTCACGTGTGACTCATAGCAAGCCTAGATACATTAGCTCTGAACCCTGCCCTATCCTGAGTCAATCTCATGATCTCTGACAGACCTAATCCCATTTCTCCAATCACTGAGTCAACACATTTTATCCTGGGTCTTGCTCTCCTATGCTGTCTCTCCAACCTTCCAGGCTTGATATCCCTCTCCAATGACTCGTCCCTTTTGATCGTGTGCCTAAAATATGAGATGGAGTTTCAAAATCTTTGCCTATAAGGAGCAACCTTAGCTTCACGCTTTCCAGGACAGATCTGTTTATTCTCCTGGCAGTCCATGGTATGTTCAACACTCTTCTTCCACACCACAGCTCAAAGGCATCTATCCTTCTTCTATTATCCTTAGTTATTGTTCAGCTCTCTGATGCATAGCAAGTAATTGTGAAGACCATGGACTGGATTGGGCACACCTTAATCTCCAAGCTGACATCGTTGCTCTTCAATACTCTGAAAAGGTCCCTTACATCAGACTTTCCCCAAAGCAATTTGTCTTTCAATTTCCTGGCTGATGGTACCAAATATGTTGATTATGTAACCAAGCCATCTGAAGTTATCAACAATCTAAATCTCTTCACTGTCTATAGTGAAGCTGCCACTTGATCCAGTGGTGAGAATCTGTCTTCTTGATGTTGAGCATCAATCCACACTGAAGACGATAGTCCTTGACTTTTGCAGCAAATACCTCATATCCTCCTCAGTTTCTGCAAGCAAGGTGGTACCATCTGCATAACACAGGTTGCTGATGAGTTTTCCTCCAATCCTGATGCTACATTCCTCCTCACAAAGTCCAGCTCCCAAATGATCTGTTCTGAATATATATTGAAAAGGTATGGAGATACGATGCATCTCTGACACGCACTTTTCCTGATCCTTTACCATGCAGCATTGCCCTGATCTGTTCTGACTACCACTTCTTGGTCCAAAGATAGGTTTCACATGAGTACGGTTAAGTGTTCTGGGATCCCCATTTTCTCATGTTGTTTTTGTTGATGGCTTTCTAGTTGAGCACTACTCATAGCAGCCCCTATGAAGAAAGACCTGAAGCACCTTTACAACTATTGACTTTTATCAAAGTTCATAGATTTTCTGGAGGCAGCTTGTTTAGGACGTGGATGGTTAACCACAATTTGTTATGATTCACACAGTCAAATACCTTTACATAGTCAATGATACATGGATATAAATTTCTCTGGTTCTCTCTACTTTTGGCTAAGATCTATCTAATAGTGGCTATGATATCCATAACCTCTTCTAAACCCAGCTTGCACATCTGGCAGTTCACTGTTGATGTACTGTACTGTTCCAGTGTTCTTGGATATCTTTAACCGGATCTTGCTAACTGAGCAAATAATTTGAGAAGCTGGACTCTGTGAAGTAGAATGTGGCATCAGAATTGGAGGAAGATGTATCAATAACACCTGCGGTATGCAGATGACACAACTTTGCTCTCTGAAAGTGAGGAGGACTTTAGACACTTGCCACACAAGGTTAAACACTACAGCCTTCAATATATATTGCACCTCAACACAAAACAAAAATAAAATCTCACCATTGGACCGATAGGCAACATCATAATAGATGGAGAAAAAAATTGAAATTGTCAATGACTTCATCTGACTTGGATCCACAATCAATATACTTCATACCAGCAATCAGGAGATCAAGAAACATATTTTACTGGTAAAATCTGCAGGCATGGAACTCTCCAAATTATTGAGGAACAATGAATGATGTTGGTTTGAGGACTAAGGCACACCTTATTCAGGTCATATTCTTTTCAATCTCTTGCTATGATGCTGAGATTTAGACAGAGAACAATGATAATAGAAAAAAGAATTGATTCCCTTGACTGTGGTGTTGGAGAAAAGTACTGAATATCCCGTGGACGGCCAAAAGAACAAATATGCCTTGGAGAAAGTACAGTCAGGGTGTTCTTTGGAGGCAATGATGATAAAGCTGCATCTCCCATACTTTGGAAATGTTACTAGAAGAGGTTATTCTTTGGTGAGGGACAATGAAAGAGAGAAAGACCCTCAACCACGTGGATTGGCACGAGGACTGCAGCAATGAGCTCAAGTGTGTCAGAGTGTCAGGATGACATAGTAAAGAAGAGAATTCAGAACTGTTGTTCATAGGGTTTCTATGAGTTGTACTCATCTCAGAGGTACCTAAGAATTACAAAGAAGAACAGATGAATCTGTCTTCAAATAAGTACAGACACAGAATGCTCTTTTCATGGGACTAGTCTCTGGAAAAGGATATTATGTTTGGTGAAGTAGAGGGTAAGTGATAGAGATGAAGACCTTCATTGAGATGAATTGACACAGTGGCTGCTATTAGAGGTTCAAACACAGCAATTGAACTCATGTTCACTTTTGAGGATGGCACAGGACTGGTAAGGTTTTGGGGTTTTGTTCATAGGGTCACTGTGATTCAGAAAGGATTTGAGAGCACCTAAAAAGTAATATTATTTATAATTTGTTGCTTTCCTGCATTCTCATATATTGAGCAAATGTTGAAGCTGAAATTGGTTGGAACAGAGGAGTCTGAGAATTCAGTAGAAGGAAAGGTATGTACTCTCAAGCTATGAAAAATGGAGAAAAATGATTTCTTGCTTATTTTATATTCTCAATTGTGTACCATCAAAATATTGTTGGAATCTTGACCTCTATACTTTTGGATATAATGTAATGTATGTTGTTTGCTGTTGTGTACTGTAGAGTCAGAAACGACCCATAGCTGACCCTCCTGGGGATTTTCAGAGGCAGTTGATCTCATGGGAGGAGATTGCCCATCTTTCTCCAGTGGAGCTGGCGGCCTCAAAACACGTGCCTTTGAGATTGCACAACAGCTTCTTGCCACTAGGCCACCAGAGCTCTCTAATATAATGTATACTTTTGGATTATATTCTTACATCTGAAATAGGAGTACCTGGATGATACAACCTGCTAAAGATATACAGTTACTAAATGAAAGGTTGAAAGTTCAAGCCCACCTCGACTTGCCTCTAAAATTTTAGCCATTAAAAATCCTATTTAGCTTGGTGTTACAGCAACCAGTATTGCTAGTTTAATATAATAATCTTCTGTAATCTGATGTAACGCAA
Source organism: Elephantulus edwardii (assembly GCF_000299155.1). Classification (NCBI taxonomy): domain Eukaryota; kingdom Metazoa; phylum Chordata; class Mammalia; order Macroscelidea; family Macroscelididae; genus Elephantulus; species Elephantulus edwardii. Next base: position 4,281,230 of record NW_006399768.1, on the reverse strand, counting down.
CTACAGATCAGTTACTCACCTCAAATCATATCAAGAATAGAGTGGATTCTATAGCTAAATACTCATGAATTATATAAAGGGAAGAACTGGTGCAGAAACAGTACCCTGGTAAATACAGATGCTTCCTGAGAATCGCCAGAGAACACTAGAGGCAACTGAAAAGAAGGAATCAACATAGCAGAAACACTAATTTGGATTTATAGCCTCTAGAACTACGGGAAAACAAATTACTTGTTTGTTAACAACCTCCAGTGTGATGTTTCTGTTAGAGTAGCACTAGGTAGGGAGGGACCTTTGGTGGTCGAGTGGCAAGAATCTGTGCTACAATCCCAAAGGCACATGGGTTGAGGCTACCAGCTGCACTGCAGGAGAAGGTTGGGCAAATCTCCTCCTGTACTGTTAACTGACTCTGAAAACCTGCTGGAGGGTCAGGTATGAGTAGTCCTGACTCTACAGTACACTTAAGACATCCTGATATTCTCTGACAGTATCACATACGAAGTCTGGGTGCATCTGAGTGAGCATGGTTCATTTTATTCACAGAATTTCCAAGCTATGTGAAACTGCAATTTTCATTGTCAATTAACATGGGCATCTCAGCCTCCTGTGAATTTTATTTGAGGCTAGTTTATCTCTTTTGAAGCTTAAGTGCTAGAAAAGAGTGTTACTGGATCTTGGTAAAAGAGGTTCAGTTCTGTCTATTCACCCTTTATTTAGATGAAATCTACTTCTATCAAGTCATGTCCACCTACGGTGACCCTCTATTGGGTTTTTGAGGTTATAAATCTTCCCAAGAGGAGACTGCTCTTCTTTATCCTTTATAGCAACTAGTGAGCTTGAACCACTAACCTTTTGATTACATGCTGTACCACCATAGCTCTTCAGGTTAATGCCTTTCAAAACATTCCACAAGAGAGAGTCTGTCAGCAAAGAATATGAATATTCAAGGAGATAGCAATCTTAAAGTATATAAAATTTAAAATCTTGCTTAAGCCCAAGGCTAAGCTCTTAACTGCAGTCCAAAAAATTGTGGTTCAAACCCCCTGAGTAGCTCCACAGAGAAAAGACCCGGTGATCTGCTCCTTTAAAGACTGTTGTTAGGTGCTATCGAGTATGACTCACAGTGATTTAAACCCTGTCCTATCCTGTGCCGTCTATTGTTCCCCTGGCACAGTTGAGCCCAATGCTATGATCACTCTTTCAATTCATATGGTTGAGGTCCTTCCTCTCTTATGCTGACTCTCCACCCTAAAGATTACAGCCTAGGAAATCCTATGGGGAGTTCCAGCCCTTCATAAAGGGTGGCCGTGGATCTTAATTGGCTTGGCTGAACACAACAGCAATAATATATAGGTTGTTAGTTGCCATTGAGTTGATTCCTAGCTACCCTATATGTGTAGAGAAGATTATAATCTTTTGGAAAAAGACTGTGAGACCATAAAACTGAGGTATCTAGGGGTAGGTTTGAATTATCAACCTTTCACTTACTAACCTAATGCTTAACCATTTGTGACTCTTTTTCTGTATACACACAGATACGTGTGTGTGTGTGTATAATGTGTGTAATATTAATATATTATAAACATTATTTAATATAAACATAAAATTTTAATATTCTATTCATCACTAAGTAAACTTAATGTTTTGAGGAGGTATGCCATGACTTTCTATGGATCCTTGAACTCTTGAACATATGGTTTAGGACCTACATAGGTATTTACTTATGGTATTTTGAGAAGCCCTACCTTAGACATCTGCTTGACATTTACAACTATGTGACTTTTGAGTCCTTGGACTTTTTATTTATATGGTCTTCAGTTACTAACAGAGGATTGTTCTTTATGTCTTCAAATGAAGGGGCTATTTTTGATCCTTTTAATGATTAATTCAGGAGTACTGATGGCACAACAAGTTAAGCATTGGACTGCTAACTGGAAAGATCGATGGTTCAAACTCACTAGCTTCTCCAAAGGAGAAAGATGAAACAGCCTGCTCCTGAAAAGATTTACAGCCTCAGAAAACCTACAGAGCTGCTATATTCTGTCCTGTAGAGTTATTATGAGTTGCAATTGAGTCAGTGATAGGAGGTAAGCAATGATCAGTTCAGATTGCTACACAGTAATTTTAATTACTGTTATGTGCCATCGAGTTGCTTGTGACTCATAGCGAACCTATGTACAACAAACAGCTCTGAACTTTGCTCTATTCTCTGACACACCCATACCCATACCCCAGTTAATGAAGCAATCCATCTCATCAAGGGTCTTCTTCCTCTCTTGCTTGTGCTGTTCCCCCACCCTCCCAAGAATGATGTCCCTCTTCAAGGACTAGTTCCTCCTTGCAACATACCCAAAGTATGTCAAATGAAACTTCAGAATCTTGGCCTGCAAAGAGAAGCCTGGTTTCACCCTCTCTAGGACAAACTTGTTTGTTCTCCTAGTAGTATATGTCTATTCAATACTCTTCTCCAGCATCACAGCTCAAAGGCATCAATTTTCCTTCCATCATCCCTACCTATTGTTCAGATTTCTGATGCATATTAAATAATTTCAAAGACTGTGGCCTGGATCAGGCATACCTTAGTCTCCAGACTGACAGCATTGCTCTTCAATACTCTGGAGAGGTTCCTGACAGTAGATTTTCACAATGCAATTTGTCTTTTGATTTCCTAGTTGCTGTTATTAAGAGTGTTGAATATGGAGTCAAGCAAACTGAAGCTGTCAACTATCTCAATCTCTTCACTATCTAACATGATGCTGCCAATCAGCCCAGTGGTGAGAATCTTTGTTTTCTTGATGCTGAGCTTCAATCTATATTGAAAGCTGCACTCCTTGACTTCCTGATGCAAATGCCTCGGGACCTTCTTAGTTTTGGTAAGCAAGTTTGTGTCATCTGCACAAGGCACATTGTTGATGAGTTTTCCTCCAAACCTGCCTGATGCTACTTTTCTCCTTACAGAATCCAGACTCCTGGAAGATCTGTTGCACATATAGATGGAAAAATGTATGGAGCTAGGACACATCCCTGGAGTACACCATTTCCAATTTTGAACCATGCAGTGTTTCCTTGCTCTGTTCTAACAACTGCCTCCTGGTCCAAGCATAGTTTTCTCATAAGCAGATTTAAGTGTTCTGGGATTCCCATTCTACTGAAATAGCCACAGTTTGTTGTGATCCCCATACTGTCAAATGACTTTGCACAGTCAATGAAACACAGATAGACATTTCTCTGGTATTCTCTGTTTTCAGACAAAATTCATCTAACATTAGCTATAATATCCCTAGTACCATGGCCTCGCCTAACCTCAGCCTGCACATCTGGCAGTTCTCTAACTGTTCCAGTTCATGGTGACTAGAATCCCTTTGAAAATGGCTCAGCCATGATTCACATTACACCAGTGTTTGCCTCTATTGCTATTTAGTAAAAAGATGAATAATTGTGCCATAGTACATTTCGATGCAAATGGATTCTAGGAAGCATTTAGAAGATAGGAAGTATTTAATAAATTTTATAATGGTAGTAAAAGTGAATATGGAAAGACTTTGCCTTCTGTGTTTTGGGCATGTTATCAGGAGGCACGATCATGTCTTATCTGGAAAAAACCATGATGATGGAGAATAAAAAAATAGCAGGTAAACTAAAGAGAGGAGGTCTTGAAACAAATTGTATTGATACAGTGGCTGCCAACAACGAGCTCAAACAAAGCCATGCTTGTGAGGATGGTGCAGGAATGGGCAGTGTTTGTTCTGTTGCACAGAGGAACGTTATGAGTCCAAACCTACTCAACGGCACCTAACAACAACTAAAGACAGTATGATTCCAAAAGTTAACTCTATTTTACCAACAAAAAAGAAGAAAATTCTCCAGACAGCTAATAATCAGCACCCCAACATTTAGAAATGAGAGAAAAAGATATTTTTGGCAGACAAAAATGTGCCATCTGCTCGTATATTATAGAGCATCTTGACTCGTGTTATGCCACACAACTCCTAAGAGCTAATAAATTTCCTCAATACAAAATTTGAGTAACAGATTACAATATTGAGGCACTGTGCCATTCAAACATGATAGGATAGGATATGTTTCAATATAATGATTTTAGCCTTAGGGTAGAAATAAAATAAAATGCAGATGTCTAGCCGTGCCCACACCACCAAAAAGTGTAAACTTATGCCTTCCTTTCCATTAAAGCTATTGTGCTTCCACATAACTTAAAAGCAACACGATTTTTAAAAAAATCTCATGCAACAAAGCTTCTGCTATGAACACTTTTAATATGTCACTCCATGTTTGAAACCATCAATATTTTTCATGCTTGTATATTTATTAACTTCTGAACCTTCCTCTCTTCTTTCTTTTTACTAACTATAATTTAAGTGATAGTTGGCCTAGTGGTAAGAAGGTGCTCTGGAATCCCAAAGGCACGTGGTTCAAATCCACCAGCTGATCCATGGGAGAAGGATGGGCTGACCTGCCTCTGAAACCCCACTTCAGGGCAAGCTACAAGTTGGTTATAACTGGATGTCACACAACAACAATGCACAGAGAAAGCTAGTTTCCTGTTCAATCTTTCACACATATTTTGTTTTCTGAAATTAATTACAATATTTAAAAGTTAGTGCACTCTTCTTAGTTCTCTGTGAGTATCATGAATTTTTTCCCAACAGCTTCCTGCCTTTTGAGCTTCAATCCTGGGCAAAGGCTGCCTTTTGAGCTTGTTTAGTTGATTGTTTTAAGTACTGAGTACCTTTCTGATGCTATTGCTCACCTTAGAGATCTTTCAATTATTTGGTGGAATGTTGCCTCAGAATAACTCGGTAGTTACTGGATACGATAGCTGATAAATTTGTTAAGGATCACAGGAGAATGTCCTGGACAGAACAAGTAAACACATGGAACAAAATAAAAAAAAATCCAAAAACAAAACAGCACCAAACAAACCAAGACCTACATAAAAATGACTAGGATTACTGATTTGATAAAGACTGGTCGACCTCCTGAGGCTACAGCCCTCTGTCACCTTTCTAGCCTAAAACAAAACTCACTTGTCCTCCCCTTCTCAGTGAGAGAATTTTAAAGCGAATTGCACTCATCATGCCATTTTACTATGCTAGAGAAAGAAAAAGGGAGACAGATTGATTGTCCACAATCCAAAAACCAAACACATTGTCCTCATGCTGCAATTGACTCATAGATGATTTCCCTGGGGTTTTCTGAGGGAGCTCCGGTGGCCTGGTGGGTAAGGAGTTGCACTGTCAACCCAAAGGCAGGTAATTTGAATCCATCAGTTCCTATGAAAGAGAAAGATAGCCATCTTCTCCAATGTGATTTATAACACCTGAAAACCCACTAAAGGGTCCAGATTGGCAATGCTGAATTGTGTTGTCCTATAAAGTGACTAGTGGATTCCGAGAGCCAGAGAGGTTCCATCGCTGAGTAAGCTGTGCAACTCCCTATAGACTCTACCACCAGAGCTAATATCTAGACCTTGTTCAGATTTTTCTGGATTTTTTCAAATATGTTCCAAGCATGTTTTTGTTAGATGCTAAAACTTCGTGTATGTACCCTTAACTGAATTCTTCTACATTCTCGTTGCTGTTGACTTATTGAATTTATTTGTTGTTGTTGTGTCTAACCAATTCATAGCTGACCCTCCAGGAGGTTTTTAGAGGCTATAATTTACACTGGCGGAGATTACTAGTCTCTCTCCCACAGAGCAGCTGGTGGATTCAACCCACCTGGCTTTGGATTGATTACACAGGTGGAAATTGCCCGTCTTTCTCCTGTGGAGCCGGTGATGGATCAAAACTGAATGCCTTAGGGTTGGTTGTGCAAAATTGACTGCATTAGGTTCTTTCCTTCTAGATTTACTTTTCAGTATAATTTAACTTATTTTTCTACTACCAGAACTTCCTGCACATTGAATTTACATCTAAAGAATTGATTAATTTGCAATTCAATTGTTTTCTTAAAGACAATTTCAATGATTATTTTTTTATATGTAGCCTCATTGAAAACACCTTCATACTGAATCATATAAGAATGTGTGTCTAATTCACTTTCAGTGATGATAAAATCCATCTAAGAGTGCAGATGAAGGTAGCTTGGTAATTTGCTAAAACAAAAACAAAACCAAAAAACAGAAAAACCCAACCCCACACCTCCAAACAACCTGAAACTCATTACTGTCTAATTGGAACTGACTCATATCAGATTCTCCAGAAGGTGTTCAGAGGCCATAAATCACATGTGAGGAGACTGTTCATTTATTTCTCTCAGTGTCGCTGTTAGATTTGAACTGTTAGAGAAGTGCCACCTTTAAGTCAGCAGTGCAACTTCTTACCTATAAGACTACCAGAAGCTTTAGTGGTGTAGTGTGTGGAAATTTGTATTTTTATGGCTATTTGAATCCACTATTGCCTTTTCAGGTGAAAAAAGATGGGTAATCAATCTCCTCTTAAGCAAGTTGTAACTTCTGAAAACCCACTGCAGGATCATCTATGAGTCCGTTCTAAATAGACACCAATGAGGAGGATGTATCAATAGTCTTATTAAGATTCCATCTAATGGTTTTATTACCCAGATAACTATCACCTAAATTAGTTACTGCGTTCACCAAAACCAAACTTACTGCTGCTAAGTCCATTTAGACTCATTAGCAACTTCCCATCCACTTTCCAAGGCTGTTTAGAGGATACACCTCCAAGCATGATGCCCTTCCTGGTGACATCTTCAAAGTATGTGAGACAAAGTTTCACCATCCTTGCCTTGAACGAGCTCACTGGTTGCACATCTTCCAGGACTCATTTATTTGTTCTTCTGAAAGTTCGTGGAATCACTAATACTCTTGTCCAACACTACAATTCAAAGGCATTAATTCTTCTTTGGTCAAGATTTTGTTTTACTTGAATTCACAAACAACATCCACGGTAGCAACAATCAAAAGAACAAAAAGTTTCAATGTGAAAGCGTACTGTCAAGAACCTCTCCAAAGTGTTAATAAGCCAAGATTTCAATTTAAAGACTAGAGTGCCTCTGATCCAAGCCATGGTATTTTCAATAGTTTCATATGTGTGTGCAAGTTGAGCAATGAGTAAAAAGACTAAAGAAGTTAATACACCAGGGTTTGCAAAATGTTGATTTGTCCACCTCTACTTTTTTTTTAAAAATTTATCAAAGGTGAATAAATCTGAGAATCTATACAGGAAACTTCTTATTTCAACCTCTAGGACTCTTTGTAGCTGTTTTTATGTGACTTTGAGTCAGTTCCTACTCATAGTGACCCTGTATATAACAGGATAAATTTCTGTCCAATGCAGTACCATCCTCACAATCTCTCACAGAAACGCTATGTACGTTTGCTGTGAAGAGTTTAGTGTTCAAAATTACTTTCCTAGCCATTTAATTTGATTTTGCCATGTGGATGGGGGGTGGGAGTGGGGTATATGTGAATAGGGCATGTTAGCCTATTTACAAGGGCATTGGCTAGTTTAACCAATCCACAAGGGGGTTGGGTAGTCTTGCCATTAAATTAAGCAGATCCAGTAGCAAAAGGAGAAACCTCATCACCAGAAAAGAGCAAGAAAGAGAAAGCAATTTATCTTTCAGGATCAGAGACTCTTGTGCCAGCAAAACTGGGACCTACGGGATCAATAGCCCTAGCAGCCATAGCTGAGAACCAGCGACATGAGACATGAACCTGACGTGAGATGGAACAAACCTTTGGACTGCTACACCACTGGACTAGAGTCATTAGCCCAGGTTTGTTGGAGGAGAGCAGGGGGAGAGCCAACATTGGCAGGACCGAGAATTTTGTAACACTGGCCTAAAGCCATGAGTCTCAAGAGACACATGAGAGCACATTTCAGAAGCTGTCCTGACCGTATTCTGAAATTGGACTATAATATTTTTACTTTCCCAATATGATTCTGTGTAGTCTGTGAGCTATCACATTTTATTTTGGATCCAGTAAAGTAGTAAGATTGGTGCTAGGATGAGTAGAAAGAGGTGAAAGAGTGTTTGCCTGACCCCTGGGAATTGGTTCTGTGTGGTTGATAAGGACAGTTTCCCTTTGGGATGTGGTTAAAGGTCATACATGGTCATCCTCACGCTGCCCTTTCTCTTTTTACAGCATAAAGAGAACATTTTTTTCCCTATTCTAGACCATCCTCATAATCTCTGCCGTGTTTAAGATCATTGTATTATGCCAGGAAGTGTTGTATCATTCCTCCATTCCCATTCAATTTGTATGCTGAGAAAAGTATGTGAAAAGCTTGACTCTTATAAAGAAGAATGTGGCATCAAGACAGGAGGAAGATTCATCAATAAACAACCTGTGTTATACAGATGGCACAACCTTGCTTGCTGAAACTGAGGAGTACTTGAAATACTTGTTGCAGAAGATCCAAACCCTTCCATATGAGTTACATCTCAGAATCAAGAAAACAAAAATCCTCATCACTGGACTGATAGACAACTTCATGTTAGATGGAGAAAACATTGAAGCAGTCAATGATTTCTTCTTATTTGGATCCAAAGTCAACATCCTTGGAACCAGCAGTCAAGAGATCATAGAGGTAATACATTGGGCAAATCTGCTCTCAGGGACTACTCCAAATTACTGAAGAGCAATGATGTTAATCTAAGGACTATCAGTTTAAAGACTAAGGTGTGTCTGGTTCAAGTTATGGTCTTTTCAATCACTTGCTTTTCACCTGAGTGCTAGTCAGTGAAAGAGGATTACAGAAGAAGAATTGATGTCTTTAAACTGTGGTGGTGGAGAAAAGTACTGAATATTTCGTGGACTTCTGAAAGAACAAATATATATGTCTTGGATAAAGTGCAGCCACAGCGCTCCTTAGAGGCAGGGATGATGAAGCTTCATCCTAACATAATTTGGGAATGTTGTTAGGAGGATCTGAACTATTCCCTGGGAAGGTGGATGGAGGACCAGTGAAAGACGGGAAGACTCTCAATGAGATGGATTGACGCAGAGACTGCAGTAATGGGCTTAGGTATGTCAGAGATGATGAGGCCGGTGTAGGATTGGGTTGTTGTTCATAAAGTCACTGTGAGTCATACTGAACTCAATGGCACCAGACAACGACAGGCACTCTGGTGTAGAAAATTGCATTGTGAACTTAAAGGCCAAATCTCTTTAGTGGGTCAAATGTACCAGAAACTCCAAGGCAGAAAGATGAGCAATCTCCTTCTGTGTGCTTTATAGCCTTGAGAACCAAGTAGAGGGTCAGCTATAAGTTCATTCTGTCTTGACAGCAATAAAGTGAGTTTGAGTGATTCTGCCTGAGATGGACGGTGGTTATGCTGTGCTATTATTGGTGTGTTTCTGTCTGATTACTATTGTATCTCCAGCAGCTTATGAGACTTGTATTGCAGTAGTTGGCATTACAATATCTCTCTTTTTCTTCCCTCCAACCAATTGCAGTAAGTGATATTATAATGTCTATATTTTCTGTTTTTCTTTCAGTGCACCACATCTCATTCTCTGAATATCCTGTTTCATATAAATATTTCAACACTTTATTATTATTTGAATTTGCCAGGTGCATCTGTACTTATTCTTTAACTTTTTATCTTTCTGGATCATTTTCACATGTGTGCATGTTTTGCATGCAATAGAGAATTATATTTGCTTTACAAGTCAATCTGAAATTTTTCCTTATATACTTGATTCAGCTCTGACTGATTTATTATAAATTTACTGTATCTAGGATATTCTTTTCAATGAGATTTTCTTTCTCTGTTCTTTATAATCTTTGGTACTTATTATGGTTTAAATTTTTATTCTGTTGGATGCATTTATATTAATATTCTCTGAAGTTTCCATATTTAAGATAATTTATAAGTCTATTCTTCTTAAGCAGAATTTAGCTGGTAATAGTTTTGTCTTTCTTTCCTACTCCCAGTGTTTTAACATTGGTGATATTCTTTTATTTCTAGTTAAGATCTCTGGGGAAAGCAGCAAACTGAGTTTTCCAGCTTATTTTTCTGATTTGTTAGTGATATTCTCTCTATATTGTTAAAGAATATAAAATTCTATCTTTTTCTATCTGCCTTAATATCTCTCTCAAACTCTACACCTAAGTTTTAGCATTCAAATTTGTCTTTTCTAAACAAAAGATTAATTATTTGTTTTATACTGAAGTAATTTGCTTGCTGAAACTGAGCACTTGCTGCAGAAGGTCACGGACTGTAGTAGTGTTCAATATGGATTGAAACACAACATCAAGAAAACAAAGATTATCACCACTGGGCTAATTGGCAGCACCATGATAGATTGAGAAGAGACTGAGGTTGTTAACAATTAGAGCTTGCGTGGCTTTACTATCAAAACTTGTGACGCTTTTGGTCAGAAAAATCAAAAGAGGAATTGCACTGAGAAAACCTGCTTTTAGGGACCTCTCCAGAGTGCTGAGAAGCAACGTCAGTCAAGAGACTAAGCTGTGACTAATATAGGTCATGGTCTTCGCAATTACTTGCTATGCATCTGAAATCTAGACAATGACTAAGGATAACAGAGGAAGAATTGATGCCTTTAAATTGTGGTGCTGGAGAAGTCTTGACTATACCATGAACAGTCAGGAAAACAAACAAATCTGTCTAAGAGGGGGGTGGAAGCAAGTTTCTCCTTAGAGGCTAGGATTTTGAAGCTCAATCTCACATACTTTGGGCACATGGCAAGAAGGAACCAGTCCTCGGAGAAGGGCATCATGCTTGAAAGGGTGGAGGGACAGTGCAGGAAAGGAAGACGCCAGGTGAGATAGATTGACAAGATAATTGGGATAAATGATAACATGGTGATTAGGGTTAGGTGTGTCAGAGTCAATAAGACTGGCTCTGGATAGGAAATGATTCAGAGTTGTACATAGAGTCACTATGAGTTGCAGGGGACTTGTTTACACATAAAAAAAACCCCACAAAAACAAAAACAAAACAAAACAAACATATAGGTGAGCACATGTAGGGCTGCATCTGTAATTGAAACAAATCAATTGGTATCCCATAGATTCCTGGGGCCTTATTTTTTGCCAGTACCTTCAATGAAACTTTCACTTTTTCTTTCATTACCATTGGCTCCTGCTCATATGGTACTTCCTGAAGTTTTTTCAGTCAGTCACTTCTTTTTGATACAATGACTCTGTGTATTCCCACCATTTTCTTTTGAAGCTTCCTGGGTCATTCAATATAATGCCAATAGCATATTTCAATATTGCAATTTGAGGCTTAAGTTTGTTTTTCAGTTCTCTCAGCATAAGCGATGCAGAGGGAGTTCTTCACTTTTTATTCTCCATTTACAGTTTTCTACACATTCCATTATAAAATTTTGCTTTGACTTCTTGAGCTGTCCTTTGAAATCTGCTTTTCAGCTCTTTTACTTCAGTGTATTTTCTCTTTGTTTGGCTACTTGATGCTCCAGTACAGTTTTTAGAGTCTCTTCTGATATCCATTTTGGTTTTTTTTTTTTTCTCCTCTATCTTTGTAATGAGCTTTTGCTCTCTTCATGGATGATATTCTTAATATCCCACAGTTCATTTGGTCTTCGATCATTGGTGTTCGATGCTTCAAACTTATTCTTCAAATGATTTTGAATTTCAGATAGAATAAAGATTATATTTTGGATCTAGTGGACTTGTTTTAATTTTAATTGACTCCAATTTGAACTTGTACATTAGTAATTGATGGTCCTCCCCTGGGCTAGTTTTGACTGCTGATACTGAGCTTCTCCAACAACTCCTTCCACAGATGAAATGGATGTAAGCATGGCAGAGAGTCTGAGGATAGTGCGGGACAGGTGAAGATCTTCATCTGTTGTTTGTAACGTCACCGTGAGTGTATTCCACCATCTATCAACATGTTTTTTCTCCTTCATGGTTTTGGGCTTTCTTCTTTTGAGGATTCTAGGTTGAATTTCCTTTTTCTGAATTATTAAAAACATTTATTCCCCCCCCCCCATGTTGTTGTTGTTAGGTGCTGCTGAGTTGAGTAGGACTTAGAGCAACCTTATGAACAAAAATATCTGAACCCTGTTCTATTCCATGCCATTCTTACACTTCCTAACACAGAAGAGTTCATTGAGACAGTCACCGTGTGAATCCACCTGACTGAGGGTCTTCACTTTACTGACCCTCCAGCCTTCTCCCTCTCCAAAGAATAGCCCTGCCCCCCAGCAACATGCCCAAAGTATGTGAGGAAAAGCCTCATTATTCTTACCTTTAAAGAGCACTCTGGCTGCATCCTCTCCAAGACATATCTGTTCTTTTGGCCACCCTTGGGATGTTCAGATCTCTTCTCCAACATCATAGCTCAAAAGCATTATTCCCCCCCACCCCCGTCATCCTTTCATCCTTATTCATTGTCCAGTTCTCAGATGCATATCAAGTGAATAGAAAACTATAGTCTGATTCAGATGCACCACAGTCCTCAAACTGACATCATTATGCCTTAATATTTTGGATAGGTCTCTAACTGCAGATTTTCCCAGTGCAATGCATCTCCTTATTTCCTGACTGCTTGTACCAAGGGTGTTACTATGGATTCAAGCAAGATAAAGCTGTTGACAGTTTCAATCTCCTCTCCATCCAGAATAATGCTGCCTATCAGTCCAGTGGTAAGGAACTTTGTTTTCTTGACATTGAGATCCAATCCATATTGAAGGCTGTATTCCTTGATCTCTGCAACAAGTGCCTTGAAGTCATTTTAAACAACTTTGTGTCATCTGCATTACACAGGTTATTGATGAGTGTCCCTCCACTCCTAATGCCACACTCCTCTTCATAGAGATAAACGTCTCAAACAGTTTTCTCAGCGTACAGATTGAGTGGGTATGGAGAAAGAATACAACCCCAACACACTCCCTTTTTAATTTTAAACCGTACAATGTTCCCCAGCTTTGTTCACACAACAGCCTCCTAGTCCAGTTATAGGTTCCACATGAGCACAATTAATTTTTTTCTATAGTTCTGATTTATTATTATTTATCCTTTTCTCTTATAAAAGGTATCCAAATAGGCAACGAGGAGGTAAAATTATCCCTCTATGCTGATGACATGATAGTATACTTAGAAAACCCTAAAGACTCAGCAAGAA
>NW_006399768.1:4240058-4265878 GCF_000299155.1 Elephantulus edwardii | reverse complement strand
TGCACTTCCATTTGCTCAATTTCCCCCTAACGTAGACTTCACTCTGAAATAATGTTTTAATTTTTTTCTCTCAATTTCTTCCTGAATGTTCTCAGGTTCTTTTTCAGGTAATTATATCTTTCCAGCCATCTCTTTTCTGAACTTCCCTCTTATTCTTAGTTGTATGCTACTTTCAAATTTGATACTGTTAAGATTCATAGACTCTTGAAATCTTATGCTGCAGTTTCATCTTATTTGTGGCTACGGTTCTAGTATGTTTTCAAAAGATACTTGACGTCTATTTGGCTCATTTTCATCTCCTTTTTAATACCATATCTGATGGCTGATTATAAAGTGGCATCAGGGTTGTATCCTTTCTACATCTCTATTTAATCTGTATTCTAAGGTGATTTGAGGAGCTGGATCAACCTTGGACACAGCCTTGCTTGCTGAAAACGAGGAAGACTTAAAGCACTTGCTGAAGGAGATTAAAAACTCCAGCCTTCAATATGAGTTGCATCTGAATGTCAAGAAAACAAAAATCCTAGCCACTGGAATAAGAGGCAATATCATGTAGATGGAAAAAAGATTGAAGTTATCAATGATTTCATCTTACTTACATCTACAATCAATACACTTGGTATTAGTTGGGAAATCAGGAGACCTATTTCATTGTAAAAGTCTTTAGTCATGGACATCTCCAAATTATTGAGGAGAAGTGATATTAGTTTAAGGACTAAGCGGTGCCTGATGTAGCCATGATTTTTGTGATCACTTGCTATGTATTTGCGAGCTGAAAAAGGATAACGGAAGAAGAATTGCTGCCTTTGAATTATGGTGTTGTAGAACAGTGCTGAATATCCCATGGACTGCCAAAAGAACAAACAGATATATATTGGAAAAGGTGCAGCCATAGTGCTCCTGAGAGAGATGACACAGCTTTGTCTCACATAATCTGAGCATGTTGCTAGAAGTAAATATTTATTGGAGAGGGACATCATGCTTGGGAAGGTGGAGGGATGATGGAGAGGAAAACCTTCAACTGGGTGGATTGACACAGTGTCTGCAGCAATGTACTTCAGGGTGTCGGAGATTGTGAGAATGGTACAGAATAGGTCAAGGATCAGAAATCTTGTTCTTAGGGTCGTACTCAGTGCCATTTAACAACAACAATTTTTAAATGAAGTAGGGTTTTTTGTTGTTGTTGTTTTTGAATTGGTTTTTCTGTTTTTTTTTTTCTTTTACTGTTAGAAATTTCCTTTGCAGGCTTTCCCCCCTGCTGTTATTGTGAAATATTTAAAAGTATGATCTCTTTAGATAGTCGCACCTCTGTCTCTCAGGACTGAGCTTGATTCAAAAAAAAAAAAGGGAAAAAAAAAATCTTGTCTTGAACTCTGTTGTCTAGAGTTCTGAAAGTTTATCCTTCCAAGGCAGCTCTGTTATCTTTTTACATTTAAATGTGTTTGTTGTTCAGTACTTTCTGAGGTCTTTCTCCTCAGAAGCTCGTCTCTGGTATTAGCAGTGTTGTCTCCCTGGGACTCCTCAGTATTCTTGTACAGCTCATTTTTTATTCAACTCTTAGCAGTAGATTCTTGTAGAGTAAGACTGTTTCAGTATGGTTTAAATTCTCATTGCTCCTTCATGGTTCTTCTATGGCTTCTTTGTTCTTGTCTTTGGTTCAGAGTTTGTGAGAATGTCTTAGAATTTCATTAGTAATTGTCAGTCGACTGCCTTAGTAAAATATGTTCTTTCTTTTGAAGTGGGTATTTGTTGTTCTCAGCACACATCTTTTTCTTTTCTCCCAATTTAACATCTCTGCTGGTCGCACATAAAACTTACTGGTGATTAGTGCTCAGTTTACACTAGTCAATACTCTAAGGAGTTATTGGGTGGTGCATGAAGTTATTATGTTTGCTGCTCGCTGGAAAGTTTTCTATTCAATTATCCAGAGGACCTTTGGAAGAAAAATTCGATCTACTTCTGAAAATCAGCCACTGAAATCACAAGGGGTATAGTTCTCTGTCTCACACATGGAGGGAGTTACTGTGAGTTGAATTGAATCAACAGTAAATGTTAAATTCATATTTTGGGAATTTTGAGAATTCCTGTCATTTTTTTCCCCACAGCTAACTGCCATTTTATGGAATATTATGTCCATGATCCACTCTAACACCTTCTGCTGTCGTAAATGTTTTATCTGATCTTTATGATTAAACAAAGACATGCTGGTTAGCATATTCTTGGAACTTAGCATCCCACCCTGTTTTGTAGCATCAATATTACAGAAAATTTCACTTTTTATTTTTTGTATCATTCCTCATGATTTTTCAATATTTACAAGATTATGATAGTATTTGATTGTTAGAACCTGGAACAAATATGTTTACATAATTATGACAAAGAAAAGAAAAAAATAGTTTTAAAGTGTGTGATTGGTTTGGAAAAAGTTGAATCTTGAGAAATATTGATTTCTTAAATCTGTATTTCAGAGAAGACATACAGAGATTTCTTCTTTGGTGTTCTAGTGGGAAGGGGCTTTCTGCCAACTGATCATATCCACCAGCTATTTCATGAAAGAAAGACCAGCAATCTCTTCCCATGAGATTTACTGCCTCTGAAAATCTGCCTGAGAGTCAGAACTGAGTCACTTTTAATTTAATGGTACACAACAACAACTTTTTCCTTTAGAGATGGAAGCTTTTCCTGAAAGGAGGTTGCTATTTTACTTTCTCTTATAATAGACCTAATACTAGGGTATCTCATTCCCAAGAATTTCCCAGAAATTGACCAGCCGTAACCAGTAAGTTGATTTGGCATTAGGGGCTCATGAAAAGTATAACATGTCATCATTGGCATGAGAGCCAAATAATTTTTAATTGTTGATTAGCAAAATCATAGTTTTAGAAATACTAAGCTGGTAACCCGAATTCTTGTATTTTTTAAAATCAACATAGAAATGCAAGCACATTGGAGGAAGAGGGTGGAGGCATTAGGAAAGATCTAATAGGGACTTGAAAGGATGGGTAATAGTAGACAAAGATCAATGGTGATTGATTTTATGAAACTCAATGTTGAATGCTTAGATGAAACACAGTGTGAATGAAGAAATGTGTGAAACACAACACACATAAATTAAACACAGCGTATTCAAATTTTGTAGGCAAACCAATATAAAATAAAAAGAAAGGATGCAAAAGAAATACAAAGAGATAATTGCGAGAAAATCATAAATAGGGAAAGAATTTGACAACTGAAGTACCTAAGTGTCACTTTTCCTACATCCCAAACCAATGCAGAGCTACACTATTCTTTGAGTTGCTTACCAAATTTAAGACAAACTGACTAGCTTTAGGTTGTTAAAGGTCCACCTGCAGCTCCAAGGGTGAAAGATGGGCAATCTCCTTTCCTGTGACTTTTAGCTGGAAATTTGCTGGAAGGTCAGCTGAGAGTTAGTGGCAATGAATGATGAATGATTCCCAATAGGAAGAACTGCTTCTCTTTCAGTTGCGTAGTCACTTTACTCCCCAGAGTTTGGAAAAGGGCAAATCAAGGTCTGATGCTTATAGAATAGGCCAATATAGTGTAAGAACATTTAAAGAAAAGAGTGGCTTTTGGTAAGAAGTTTCACTGCAACCCTAAAGGCTGACAATTTGAATTTGAATAAAAAATGGGCGGTCTCTTCCTGTGTGATTTACTGTCTCTGAAAATTGGTGGGAGGGTCAGCTATTCATTCCTCTGTTCTGACTCAAAGGCATACAAAATCAGGTGCTTGCCTGAAGAAAATGAGAACTGCATTCTAAACCCAGTCATGCTAACATCAGTCTGGATAACCTAGAAGTAGCTTCCTGAACTGTCTCATTTTCATTTTATTTCAGGAACTCAAGAATATTATCTTATCCTTCTCCTTATCCCACCCCAGGCTTATTCTTGTTCTTCACCAAGATGTGGGTGATAACTAGATCTTAAATACAAGCTGACAGCAGTTATCACTACAGAGGTTCCTCTTAGCTACCGAGACATTTTGTTAAAGAATGGTTGGAATAGGAGTTGCCTTAAATCCATACTTAGAAATTGAAATTTCTTTGTATTTACATTTCTACCAATTCTCTGAGACTGTGGATTGGAAATATTACTATGATACTCGAATTATCTTTCTTTTGTACTGTTCTCAGAATAGAAAACAACTAATTTTTACTGAAAATTAAACACAAAGATGAATTCATAAACAAATTAACATTCATTTGAAATTTCACTTACTATTGTCATGCAATCACAAAAAGCATATATTTATGTTTGTGTACACATATATAAAAAAAGGAATACCAAAAATAAAAGAAAAAGATGAGTTTTGCATGGCATACTTTTATATACTATATAAAAGAAGAGGAAAATATTCCCAGGAATGGATGGAGCAGATGTGAAGTTGTCTCATTTGCTCAGCTAAGAAAATTGAACTGAAATTATGTTTACCATAAGACACATTAAGTTTGTCTTTGCAGCTCTGTTTCAAGTGTTGAGAACCCAGAAAACATACAGTAAAATCTGGAGGGGTAATACTAATCTTTATGGATTCTTACATTTTCCTAAACCTCATTGAGCTTCAGAGAGATGAATTAGCATATTGTATCAGTATTGCTGCTGTCTGAGAAAATAAATGACACATCAAACCAATGTGAATATGCTCAAAGGGTGACAAATCAACTCTGAATAAGTGTTTAATCTAAAGATCTATTTAAAAGATATATAATACGTACATGATGGTGATAGTTGCTAATGGCTGTGTGGTTGCCAGGAGTAACAGTATGGTTTTACATTGCAATTTTCTCAGTTGCAAGAACAGGGAATGCTGGGAAAGCTGACTGTGGCTCTCCAGTGAGAAAGGGAGGAAGCTCACTCACTGTGTAGAAAGTCCTGGTATTTACCCTCTGCATCAGATGTCAGTAGCATTTTCAAAGAATCCCAAAGAGACAGCCTCCCATCCTGAGATGCTCTTTCAGATAATGCATCTCTGTAGTCCACAGGGAGTTGTGCTGCTAACCCAAAGGCAGTGACTCTCTCTCTGGAGTTTCGAGTCCACCAATGACTTCATGGTAAAAAGATGGACAATCTTCGGTGCAATTTACAGCCCTAGAAACCCAATAGAAGGTCAGCTATGGGTCAGTTCTGACTTGAAAGCAATGAGCTGTGTTTTAAATGTTGGACTTCCTTTCATCTAAACTATATGGAAATGTTTGAAAAGTTGTGTTGGCTGTAACAATACTGGAAGAAAGAAAACAAAACAAAACAGGCTATAAGAAGTTATGGGGAATCAGAAGCCAAAGAGGAAAACAGAATTATTTAGGGTGTCTGCATTTGTAAATGTTTCACAGTTTAGGATGACATTCATCTCGGGGAAAGAATATTTTGAATAGCAGCCTCAATAGTTCAGTATTGAGATGAATTTTTAAAATAAAGACTTTATAAAAGTTTTGCACAACTGCAAGATGACAAATGGATGTGCCAGGATTGGCACATTGAGGACAGAAAGCAGACATTTCTTGAAAGAATTTATGGCACCGGCTAGAAAAGACACGTTTGTCTATTTTACATCTTTTATTCCCTTTTACACATGATATGTAGGATTCTGCAGAACTCTTCTTTTTGGACTATAAAGGAAGACTATAAATGATTCTATCAAATTCATGAATTCTAAGGAGGAGAAAGGGCGAGAAGGTGAAAAGGAAATTCAGGTTCTTTCATTTAGCATCTTGACAGAAAAAGACACACTCCAGATGTGGATGGTTTAAGAATAGATTTCTGCTTTAAACCAGTGTTCTCCTTATCCAATGGAGTGGAAAAGCACAGTCTTTATATTTAAATCACACCAGACAACGTCCAGCACCACATTTCTTTTCTCTGGCTCATCCCTTTTCTTCACCCTATCTCCCACCCTTGAGCATCACAGCATGGAATAACTTCCTAAGAGGACTTTTCTGACAAGGATTCATCTATCTGCGAGGACTTTAATCCCTTCTTGTCTTTTAAGTAGGAGGTTGGCAGGGAGAATTTAGAAATTGCTAGGATAAGAATCTTCATTTTTGGAATTTTTCTCTATTGCTAATTACAGAATATTTAATATCCTATTTGCCTCTCCTGGTAAGCAAAGTTGATCAGAATTGATTAAAGGAGGTTCACTTCTCACAATGTCCTGCTGACCAAGCTCTCACAGGGGTCAAGAATGAATGGCCAAGGCAGGAGTGAAATGGGAACTTGTCCCCTGTGTGGTAAGGTGCAGCGTGGGCCCAGGGTGCTCTGTAGGGCCTCCAGATACACAATGGGACAACAGGGACCTAGGCTCCTCCATTTTTTAGATTACTTTTATTAATTCAGCAAACACTTTTTGAGTACTTACTATATGTCAGACATTTCTGTCAGGGAACAATAGTAGTAGCACAAATTATGAGCAAAATTCTTGTGATTTTAAACTTCGCTTTCCGGTGGATGCAACAGAGGAAAAATAAGAGAAATTAATAAATCTTTAAGATACCATGGAGAAAAACAATGAAGGGAATAAGATTTAAAAGCTTATATTTATGTGTATTTGAGCTGTTACAATTTTAGATGGAGTGACTATAGATGGTCTTAATAAGAAAATACTATTAATATTATTTTGAGTAAGGATCTGAAGGAAGTAAGAAGAGAAACAATAAGAATTTCTGGGGTTGGATGGTTCTAAGTAGAAGGAAAGCAAGTGAGAAGGCGCTGAGGTGGGATTGTGCTTGCTGTATGTGAAGAACAGTGACAAAGCCAAGGCGTTCAGAAAGATACAACACTAAGAACCAAGTAGAGATTGGAAGGGGTGTGTCTTGGAGAGTCAGATAACTTAGGGTCTTCAAAAAACTTTGAAAAGTCTTTTTTGAAAACTCTTTTTTTTTTCTTTTTCCTTCTTTCTTTTTTTTTTTTTTTTTAAGCCAAAGCTCTTTGGCTTTTACTGTGAAAGGGATGCTAGCAACTGGTGGTGCAGTGGATTAAGGGCTGGACTGCTAATGAGAAAGTCAGTAGTTTGAACTCTCCAGCTATTCTGCAGAAGAAAGATGATGCTGTCTGCTTCAATAAAGACTTGTATCTTTGCTAACACCATGGGGCAGCTCTATGCTGTCCTTTAGGGACCCCTTATGTGATTTAGGTTTGTTTTGTTTTGTTGTTGTTGTTGTTTTTACATTTTTTTACATTTTTACATTTTTGGCAAGAATAATCAGCAAGAGGGGAGGGCAGAAGCAGGGAAATCTGTTAAAAGACAAGTGCAACAATTCAGCTGAATGTGTCAGGGAAAAGAGTGGCAGTTTATAGACTGTTTATGGCCTGTGGCAGATTCTTGACAAATTAGCGTTCCAACTGCCAGAGCCCAAAATTGCCTGAGCACACGTCATTATTTACCCAGAAACAGGTTGGCACAGAGAAGCAGGTAGAACACTGTTCCAAGTACAAGTGCATAAAATGGCAAGTTACCATGCTGGTTGGCACGCATCTCCCATAAAGCATTCTCGTGTTTATGTTGATGGAGGGTTGTGGTTCCTTTCTAGCACTGCTTAAAAAACCATATGGTCAGCATTCTTCTTTTTATTTCTTGTTAAAACAGCAATTGACCTATTGTATGTATTGAAGAGATTTGCCCACTTAAAGGTTATAGCAAGTTGAAAAGCCCTCTCATATACTGATTGGATCTTGGAATAGAGAAAGAACATTAATGGAAAACTGGTGAAATGTGAATGAACTCTATAGTGTAGTTAAAAGGACTCTACTGTTGTTCATTAGTACATGTGTCATGGTTATGCAAGATATGAACATTAGATGAAGTCAAATGAAGAGACCATGTGAATTTTACATAATATTTTTGGAATCTTTCTATGAATTTTAAATTATTTTAAAATGGTTAAAATGACTCTAAAATAGAAGTTTATTTAAAACAGTCGTATCAAAGAGAAAAGAAAATATGTGAGTATGAAAACTCCTTTTAGAAAAGAGTATTTTTTCCCATGGATTCAAATGACTCACAAATATATTCTGTACTTTTAGTCATTTTGAATTTATTTATTTATTAGCCAATAAACAGTAAGGAAATGGTTTCTCATTTTCATTATTTCAAATCTGCCACCATCTCTTGTGTAATTGGTCATATGTCACTTTAACCACCTGGAATCTCTACTGCTTGGGAAGGGTAGGGGATGAGATATTGCAAGAGGACAAAACAAAACAGTTTCCATTTAGTCATCTTTGATTGATGGTGACCTCATATGTGCCCTGGTAGACCTGGGCTCTAAAATGTTTATAATATTTAACTTCCCAGAAGTAGATCACCAGGTCTTTTTTTCTGAGATGCTTCTGGATAGGCTCCACCTTCAGATTTCTGGTTAGCATTTTAACGTTTGAATATTATCCAGGGACTCTGGCTAAGAAATAGCTTTATCAGTCCAATCCCTTATCACTTACTGGTTGTCTTCTTTTTTACTTTTTTTCCAACCTTCTAACTATGCCTTCATTCATGCTGTGCATTATGATTTCATGAAATAAATGCAACTAAATGAAGCTGTCCTGCCAACTATATGCCCTTGTTTTCTTTCCTAGTGTTAGTGCAATAAGTAGTTTGGGCAAGTGAAGTGGAAAAATGAGACCACTTGATGTTTGATGTAGTAACTATGTAGGGGAACAAAACATCCAAATGTATATTCATTCCCAAATGTTGTTGTTCTTGTTAGGTGCTGCTGAGTCAGCTACACATAGTGACCCTATGACCCTTACTCTAATCTGAACTATCTTTATGTTTATCATGCTCAAATCTAATTGTAGTTGTCACTGTGTCAATCCATATTGTTGAAGGCCTTCCTTTTTTCCACTGATATGCTACAATGCATTTTTCCAAAGACTTGTCTCTCCTGACAACATACCCGAATGCGTGAATTTCACCATCCTTATCTCTAAGGAGCACTGTAATTGTACTTCCTCCAAGAAAAAATTGTTCTTTTGGCAATCCACGAGATATTCAATATTCTTTACTAACCTCACAATTCAAAGACATCAGTTCTTTTGTCATCCTTATTCACGGTTCAACTTTTCAGATCCATAGGAAGCAATAGAAAATGCTATGGCTTGGTTAAGACACATTTTAAACTGACATCTTTGTTTTAAAGCACTTTGATGAGATCCTTGCCAACAGATTTTCCCAAGGCAACACATCTATTGATTTCTTGGATGCTTTTCCCATGTATATTGATTGTGAATCTAAGTTTAAAAAAAATAGTTGGAAACTTCAGTCTTTTTTTCATCTTTTGTGATATTGCGTTAATGGTTGGTTACCCAATGCGGACAGAGAGTGGGGTGGAGCTCCCCAATGAAAACAAGCTTGGAAGGAGGAGTGGCATCCACTTCTGTAATAGCTTGCCTCCGGAAACCCTATGAACCTGGAGAGAGGATGAAAGGCACCCAAGCATTGAGGACTCTCCTTCATAGGGTCGCTATGAGTCGCCTGTGACTCGATGACACTTAACAACAACAACAACAACATTGTGATTTTGCCTATTGGCCTACTGGTGAGGAATTTTGGTTATTTTGTTATTGAGATGGAATCCATATAAAGACTGTAGTCTTTGATTGTCTTCAGTAAGTGCTTCAAGTCTACTTCATTTTCTGCAAGTAAAGTTGTGTTATCTGCATAATAAAAGCTATTAATGAGTTTTAACCCAATCTTGATATAATATTCTTATGACTCCAGCTTCTCAAATGATTTGCTTAGCATACGGATTTGAATAGGTGTGGAGACAGGACACAACCCTGACATACACTTTTCGTGAAACCTGCAGTGTTCCTTTGTTCTGTTTGAACAACTGCTTCTTATTCTATATGTAGGTTCCTCATGAGCACAATTAAGTGTTTTGGAATCCTCATTCTCTTTTTTATGACATCAAATATATTTTAATTAATGTACTAGAACAAAATATGCATGAATGATTTACTGGACAATAGAATCAAGCAATATAGTTTGTAAACTTTCCCATAAATCACAATTTAAAATGTAAAATCAAACAAACCAGCAACAGAGATTTCCAGATAGTTATTCACTCTATTAATTGGACAAAACAGAAACTTATATCCCAGGATGTAAGTAACATCCTCAAGGTCATAGACCATATTTAAAGATTATTAACAATATATTTAGTGTTTAATGTCAGCCATAATTTGTTAAGATAAAAAAAAGATATTTCGAAATTATTTAGATAAAAGAAGACCCTTTAGCAGGAAAGGGTTAAACCGATGGCTCCTTGGAGGCAAGGATTCTGAGGCTCCGTCTAACATACTTTGGACATGTTGTAAGGAGGGACCAGTCCCTGGAGAAGGACATCGTGCTCTCGGGAGGGTGGAGGGACAACGCAGGAGAGGAAGGCCCTCTATGAGGTGGATTGATTCAGTGACTGGGATAATCGGGATGGGAGTGTCAGAGACAGTGTGATTGGCACAGGACAGAGTGGAGTTTAGGGCTGTTGTACATAGGGTCGCTATGAGTTGCAAGCAACTCGACGGCACCTAACAACAACAACAACAACAACAACATCATCATAAAGATTGCCTATTGAGCGAATAGTGCAACTACCAATGAACTGCATTATGCCGCTAAAGCTCTTTATTTTTACAAAATGCTAAGTATAAACTTTTGTGAAGATTTGGGAAAATAAACAGCATTTCATCTTTTAAAAATACTGAATACTTGATCTTTGTAGCTTATGCCTTTTCTATAATCTTACAATCTGTTTTAAAGCAAGGTGATCTATGAATACAAGTTGTTGTCTATGCAAGCAAAGGTAGAAAAATGTGACCACTTGCAGCTTGAAGCGGTCACTATGTAGGAAAACAAAGCAGAAACAAAAATGCCAAATAATATATTCCCAAATTATTTGGAGAGAAGATTGATGAGATTTTGATCCACCAGTGAATCTTTCAATGATAATTGTGAGGGTTTTTCCATGTGTTTCTTAATGAATAAGGATTCTTGGTGGTATAATGGTTACCTGTTAGGCTATTAACCAAAAGTTGTTTGGTTTTTACCCTCCTGTTGCTCTACCAGAGAGACATAGGCAGTCTCCTCCTATAAAGATGTACTTCTTAGACATTTAATGAATTGAAATTGATTTTATGTCATTGGGGATTTTGTTTTGTTTTTCAGTTAAGGCATATACTGGAAATAAGAAAGATGCAGATCAAAACCACAATGAGATATCATCTCATTCCCAGCAGCAGTGGCAAAGTTTAGAAGGGCAGCAAGCAATAAATGTTAGGATATGGAGAGCTGTGAACTCTCATACACTATTGGTGGGACTGTAAAATAGTATAACCACTCTGGAAGGCAGTTTGGTGTTTCCTCAAAAAGTTGAACATAGAAATTCATTATGTCTTAGCTATTTCACCGTTTGGAATATGCTGTTGTTGTTATGTGCCATCACGTAGCCTACAATCCATAGTGACCTTATGTACAGTAGCTCTGAACCCTGCACTGTCCTGAGCTGGTCTCACTAATTCTGACAAACCAACCCCTATTGCCCCAGTCACTGCAACAATTGATCTCATCCAGGTTCTTCCTTTCCTGAGGTGTCCCTCCACCCTTCGAAGCATGATGTCCTTCTCCTGGCCATGTGCCCAAAGTATGTGAGAAGAAGATTCAAAATCCTAGCCTTCAAGGAAACTTGGTTTCACCCTCTCCAAGACAGACTTATTTGCTTTCTTGGCAGTCTGTAGTATGTTTAAGACTCCTCCAGCACCACAATTCAGAAGCATTGATTCTTCTTCTGTCATCCTTAGTCATTGTCCATCCACTTTCAAAATATAACAGGCCTTCAAAAATTCTATGTACAGCAGAGCACTTGGCATATACCCCAGGGAAATTAGAACTGAGGCACAAATGGAGATTTATATATCAATGTTCATAGCAGCATTATTCACTATCACATGGAAACAACCCAAATGTCCAGCCACAACTGAATGGATTAAGAAATTGAGGTATATTCACACAATTAAATACTATGCAGCACTCAGGAACAATGGTTTTGAAAAATACTACAGAACTAGGGAGAGAGTGGAGAGGACTATTCTAAGTGAACTAACTTAGTCTCATAAGGATAACTACTGCATAAGAGCATTATGACACAATTACAGGGATAACTAGTAAAACATATATGGTGACCCAAGTGGGAAAGGAGTTGGGAGCAGAGGGGTGAGGATGGGTAGGTCAAAACCACAGGGCTGCACAATTTGATGAGTGGAGGTAGGGTGGGTGAAGGAAATGGGAAGGATCTGGCTGGGATCTGAAAAGACAGGGTAATGATGGGCAAGGTCCAATGATGATTAATTTTATGAAACAATGCATGGGAATGATTTTATGAGGTACAATGAGTAGTGAATGAAGAGTAGTGTGAAACCAATGTCTTTGAACTTTGTAAGCAAAAAAATATATAAGAAAACACAGTATAGTGCAATGGATGAACAATCATAATCACAAATTTTTAAATTGGAACTTACAAGCTTACTGAATAATGAATTCCTAAATTTTATAACATGCTAAAAATAAAGCTCTTTTAGGTATTCACTTTAAATTTTCTCTGCTGAAATTGAAGCTCACTGTAGATAGCGACAACTAATATAAGCAGAATAAAATGGTTAATATTCCATGGAAGCTTTAATGAAATTGTTGAGATGTGCCTGATGAGATCAAATGAAAAATGATTGAGACAGTATCAGGGCCACAAACACACACACACACAGTCACCAGAGGATAGAACACACAGTCATGGTCTCCATTCTCTTCTTGAAGCTTGGATTTCTCAGTCTAGGCAGAGAATGGCATTTTCTTCCACCCTCCCAGAAAAACACATTAAGTATATTACACTTGCTAAACACATTTTCAGGGAGAGGGACCTGTCTCAGCTCATCCAAGAAGGCCTGAAGTCCACCGTGGCCACTCCTACTATGCCCCAGGAAACTTTATTCCAGATTTCTGCAGTCACAGCCGCTCTCTAGTTAACAACCTGAGCCTTTCAACACTACAAAACCGAGAATGACGATGAAGAGTTTCTGCCACAGTGCAGGACAGTCAGTGAGCTCTCAGCTTCTGAAAGACTTGGGTACTGGCATGGGGCACTCAGCCGAGGCTGCATTTCCCCCTGATATCCTCTGCTAAAAGCAGATTAAGTTGATAGGATAAAAAAAGTCACCCCATCCGTTTTTAATCTTTGCTTTAGAACATTCTTCTATCAGCAGAAGTCTATAGTAACCAGTATTGAATGGAACTGAACCCAGCACAATGGTGCTTTTATGCCACAAGAGAGAGACTTTTGAATCTAGGAACTGGAGCCATTCAGATCTTTCATTTTAGATCAAAAAGGGAAATCAAACAGAAGCATTGAGAGGTGGCCACGTTGGCAATTATTTAAGGAGCTTAAGCTTAATTATTTAAGGAGCACATTGCTCAGTTCTGAGTATTGTGGGAAGGTATCTATCTCCCTGTGGTTCGACATAACACACCCTGATTAGAAAAAAGCAACCCCCCTACCTCTTCTTGTCCTTGAATGTACAAGCAGAAACAAGGCTGTGCCCAGAGGACTGGCAAAGATGTTTTCATGGACATTTGGTTTACTTGCTTTATGTTGCAGGATGATGGATATTTTAATTTCCTATCATACATTCTTATGGTGATTCCACTAATCTCAAAAGCCAAACTTTTCCAGTTGTATGCAAAAAAAAATCTGAGAAGGCAATACTAGTCAGGCGTTCTGGGATGGGCTATCAAGGCTGAAGACTGAGTGTTCATATCCCACTCCACTCACTTCTTGCCTTCAGTCAAAACTGACTACTAGTTGACCCTAGAGCAGGTTTTCAGAGGCTGTAAATTGCACAGGAGATTACCCATCCATCTCCTGCCTAGTAGCTGGTGGATTTGAACCAGTTGCCTTTGAGTTGCAGAACAACCCTTAATCCACTAGGCCACCACAGCTCCTTTCTTCTATAAAAGAATCTGAGATTCATCTATCAAAAGTTCTACTCAGCAGGAGAAAGGAGTAGAAAGTACCAGCATTCCTTCCCACACCCCAGACAATGAGAGACAAAACACTCTAGTCAAAGCAGGCTTCATGGCAATCCTTTGCTCACCTCCCCCCAGGCGGCAGGTGGGGGCTCCACTGGGGGATAGAACTTGGGCACGTCCCAGGCCACCGCAGCCATGAACCACTTGAAGTCCTTGCATTTGAGTTGCTTGCGCAGCTCCTTCTGGGCCGAGATGTCACCAGTTGAGAGGTGTCTGTACTCAGGCCGCCGCTGGTAAATGTACTCGGCGAATTCGTCCATCCAGGTCTCCGCCACCCGCTTCAGGTTCTAGGCGACAGAAAAGAGGAAATCATTTATTGTATTGTGAGTTCAGTGGATAGTTTTAGTGGCACTAGAAACTTAAAAGAAGCTGAAAATCTTAAGGCAGACTTGGTTATTGCATGACTAACAACCAGAGTTTACGTAAGAGAACCCAACAAGAGGATGCTATGATTAACCTGATTTCACAGTAGTTCTGTTCTGGGCAGAAAGTTCAAGGGCTAATTAAAGTGATATTTTATCAAAGGCACCAGAAATTCAGCTCTGAAATTCTATCAACTTTCCAGTTAAGTCATGGTAATAAAGTTTGGATTTTTTCCACATCTCAAGTCATTGTCGTTGAGACAGAACTGACTTCATAAAGGGTTCCCCCCCACCCAAGGCTTCAAATTGATACGGAAGAGATAGCCCATCATCTTTCTCTTGTGAAGCTGTTAGTGAATTCTACCTACTAGAAAGGCGTTTGGGTTAACAACACAACTCCCTAGGGACTACTATACCACCAGAACTCCCCGATTTTTCACAAAGGGCTAAAGGAACTTGAAGAAGTTTCTGTCAGATATCCTCACTTGTTACGCGATTTCTTACAGAGATCTTGAAAAGATTGAAGGCAAGGAAGCTCTTATTATTTTCTTACAACTACAAAGAGAGAATCCAAACAAAACAAAACAAAACAACACAACCAACCTCTTGTGGTCAAATCAATTCGTACTCATGGTGACCGTGGATGTTTCAGAGTACAACTGTACACAAGGAGTTCCAAGGCTGTGACTTTTTATCTTTTTTAAAAAATTATTAATTTTAATGTACTTTTACAGAGACTTTGGATTTCCATTCATTCCTTGGTGCATTTTTCTCCCTGCCCACCCCAGCCTCTGCCCCAGTTTGCTCTTCTCTTTGAAAAGTAAAAGAAAAATTCTTTCATTGTTATACAATCTCTCCCCCTCCCCCCAAGTCCTTTTTGATCACTAGACTTTTCTTCTGAAGGATCTCTGGAAGGGTCAAACTATCAAACTTTCAGTTAGTATTTGTGCCATTACCTGGTTAATCCCACCCAGAGGATGAGCACAGGATTGGGAATGGAAGGCCTAGGTATTGGGTTCAATTGCAATTGAACTGAATTGTTCCTTTGGTCTTGAGAAGGACCTAGCTTCTCTGGGCTTAGTTACCCAACCAAATGAGATGACGTGATTTCGGATACTCGTTTATCCCTTAATACTAGGTTTTAGAGAGAACAACTGCGCTTGTCCAGAGGGTCTCAGGTCTGATGCCTACAGAGGATAGTATTGGCTCTGGTTCTTATGTTTTGTTCAAGTGCATGGTTGATGTAAGATTCTACTGAAGATTATCCAAAAACAACTGGAACAGCACATCAGCAGAGAACTGCCAGAAGTCCATGCTGGGTTTAGAAGGGGTTGTGGTACTAGGGATATTGTAGCTGATGTTAGATGGATCTTAGCTGAAAGCAGGGAATACCAGAGGAATGTCTATCTGTGTTTCATTGATTCTGCAAAGGTGTTTGACTGTGTGGATCATAACAAACTGTGGGTGACTCTGAGAAGGGTGGGAATCCCAGAACATTTAATTGTGCTAATGCAAAACCTATAGTTGGACCAAGAGGCAGTCGTCAGAACACAGCAGGGTAACACTGTATGGTTCAAAATTGGGAAGGGTGTGCACCAGGGATGTGTCCTATCTCCATACCTTTTCAACCTGTATGCAGAATAGATTATCCGAGAGGCTGGGCTCTATGAGGAGAAGTGTGGCATCAGGACTGGTGGAAGATCTATCAACAATCTGCATTATGCAGATGACACAACCCTGCTTGCTGAAACTGAGGAGGACCTCATGTGTTTGCTGCATTGGGTCAAGGACTGTAGTCTTCAATATGGATTGAGGCTCAATGTCAAGAAGACAAAGATTCTCAGTACTTGGCCTTTTGGTAGCATCAGGATGGATGGTGAAGAGATTGAGATTGTTCACAGCTTCAGTTTGCTTGGCTCCACAGTCAGCACTCTTGGCACCAGCAGCCAGGAAATCAAAAGACGTATTGCAATGGGAAAGTCTGCTGTTAGGGGCCTCTCTATAGTATTCAAGAGCAACGCTGTCTCTCTGGAGACTAAGGTGCACCTGATACAGGCCATGGTTTTTGCAATCACTTGTTAAGCATCAGAGAGCTGGATAATGACTAGGGAGGATAGAAGGAGAATTGATGCCTTTGAGCTGTGGCGCTGGAGAAGAGTATTTAATGTTCCATGGACTGACAAGAAAATAAACAGATTCATCCTGGAGAAGGTTAAACCAGGCTACTCCTTGGAGGCAAGGATTCTGGGGCTTCGCCTGACATACTTTGGACATGTTGTAAGGAGAGACAGGTCCTTGGAGAGGGACATCATGTTTGGTAGGGTGGAGGGACGGCGCAGGAGGGGAAGACCCTCTATGAGGTGGATTGATTCAGTGACTGGGGTAATCAGGATGGGTGTGTCAGAGGCAAGGCAACTGGCACAGGATAGAGCAGGGTTTAGGGTTGTTGTACATAGGGCTCCTATGAGTCGCAAGCGACTCGACGGCACAGAACAACAACAACAACAACAATAACAACATCTACCTCCAGTGTCTCCTGATGGGTTTCTACTCTCACTGACCTAGTTACATTTCCATCTTTCAAAGTTTCATTTATCCATCACGCTAAAAAAAAAAATTCATTGCTGTCTAGTTGAAATCAACTCATAGTTCCTTTTGGTCCTCCAGGTTGTAGGTAGAAGAGTAGGAGATTGCTCATTTTTCTCCAGAGGTGCTGTTGGTGGATTTTAACTGCCAGAGAAGGGTGATCATTGTATCAGCAGTGCAGTTCCCTGAAGATTATGCCAAATTTATGAAAATTTACCTTCAAATAGTCAATAATATTAGAGTTTTGTTTACATTTAAATTTCCTCTTTGGATATAATGCCACTTTCCCCTTTTTGTACTGCAGTTATTAAATGAAATGAAGTGCTTAGTGTTTACCCATTTTGCTCCTATATGATGAACAAAAATGAATAAGCACAGGAACGTAGCAAAACTTTAAAACAA
The DNA here is from genome assembly GCF_000299155.1 of Elephantulus edwardii. Classification (NCBI taxonomy): domain Eukaryota; kingdom Metazoa; phylum Chordata; class Mammalia; order Macroscelidea; family Macroscelididae; genus Elephantulus; species Elephantulus edwardii. The sequence continues at coordinate 4,248,445 of NW_006399768.1, read as the reverse complement.
AGAGACAAATTTAGAAAAAAATGGAATTCCTATGTGGCATAAATGGTTGCATGCTTAACTACCAAGTAAATGGTTGGCAGTTTGGATACATGAAGAGATTTCCTCAGAATACAGGCCTGGAAATATATTTCATGTGATATTACTTTGTACTTTTACTCCATGAGATATTACTTTGCAACATGAGGTTGCCCTGAGTCAGGATCAACTTGATAACTAACATCAATGAAGTTTAGAGGTGTTTGGAATGCTATCAAGGACATCATTAGTTAGAAAACAAGAAGTCATTTATAAAGCAGGGGGTGGGGGCAAAGACCCAGACGAATGTAAAGACTCTGAAACTTGCTCTTGAAGGTAAAGTGAAGAGAAGAAACGATGATGCTAAAGAATGAATGCTAAAGATTTCAAAGGGAAGTTTGAGAAGACACAGTAATGTATTATAATGATATGTGCAAAGACCTGGAGTTAGAGAAGAGAAAGAACAAACACATTCATCATTTCTCAGGATGAAAGATTTAAAGAAAAATATCAAGCTTCAAGCTGTATATTCAATGGTTCTTTGTGGGGAAAATTAAATTACACAGGAAGCATCAAGGGAAGAGAAGGAATTCATAGTCAATCTACTCCAAAGCTGGGCTCTCTGAGCAGGAGTGTGGCATCAGGATTGGAGCAAGACTTAGCAATAATCTGCATTATGCTGAAGACATAACCTTGTTTGCTGAAAGTGAGGATGACTTGAAGTACTTGTTGCAGAAGATCAAGGAATGCAGCCGTCAGTATGGATTACATCTCAATGTCAGGAAAACAAAGATTCTTACTACTGGACTGATAGTTTCATGATGGATGGAGAGGAAGATAGAGACTTTCAACAGCTTCATCTTGCTTGGATCCAAAATTAACACTCTGTACCAGCAGACAGGAAATAAGGAGGTTTCATTCCTCTGAGAAAATCTGCAGTTTCATTGCTCTGAGAAAATCTGACTAAACTGTGTCTGATTCAGACCATGGTCTCTCTGATTACTTGCTATGCATCTGAGATCTGGACCATGAAAAAAGATGACAGAAAAAGCATTGACATCTTTGAGCTGTGGTGTTGGAGAAGAGCACTGACCATCCCATGGATGGCCAAGAGAACAAATATGTTTTGGAGAGTGTGCAGCTGGAGTGCTGTTTGAGGCAAGAATAATGAGACTTCATCTCACATACTTTGGTCATGTTGCCAGAAGGTGTTATTCCTTGGAGAGGGACATGATGTTGGGAAGGGTGGAGGGTCAACGAAGGAGAGGAGAACCCTCAGCCAGGTGGATTGACACAGTGACTGCTGCAATGGGCTCTTGTGTGTCAGGAAGTATGAGAATGGCACAGGATAGAGCAGGGTTCAGATCTTTTGTTCATAGTGTTGCTGTGAGTTGTGCTTGACTTGATGGTACCTAGCAACAACAACAACATACTCAAGAACACTTAATGGTGCTCATGAAAAACCTATATTTGGAGCAGGAAGCAGTAATTAGAACACAGCAAGGAAACACTGCAGGTTCAAGATCAGGAAAGGTGTGCAACAGGGATATATCCTATCTCCATACATTTTCAATCTCTTTGCAGAACAGATGGTTCAGGCGGCTGGACTCTATGAGGAGGAATGTGACATAAAGATTGAAGGAAACTCATCAATAACCTGTGTTATGCAAATGACACAACTTTGCTTGCTGAAACTGAGGAGGACATGAAGCATTTGCTACATTAGGCCAAGCACTGTAGTCTTCAAAATGGATGGAAGCTCAACATCAAGAAGACAAAGATTCTCACCACTGGGCCAATTGACAGCTTTACATTAGACAGAGAGGAGATTATGATTATTAACAACTTCAGCTTGCTTTTTTCCACAATCAATATTCTTGACATCAGTAGTCAGGAAATTAAAAGACTAATTGTACTGGGAAAGTCTGCTATCAGAGACATTTCTAGAGTAATGAGGAGCAACTATATAAGTCTGGAGACTAAGGCGAGCCTGATAAGAGTTTTCCCAACAGCTGGACAATAACTACGGACCATGGAAGAAGAATTGATGCCTTTGAGCTGTGGTGCTTGAGAAGAGTGTGAAACATACTATGGACTGCCAAGAGAACAAACAGGTCCATCCTAGAGAGGGTGAAACCAAGCTGCTTCCTGGAGGCAAGGAATTTGAAGCTCTGGCACATATACTTTGGGCACATGGACAGGAGGGATCAGTCCTTGGAAACAAACATCATCCTAGGAAGGGTGGAAGGACAGCACAGGAGAGGAAGACCCCAGATGAGATGGATTGATTCAGTGACTGGAGAAATGGGATTAGGTCTGTCAGAGATGATGAGATTGGCTCAGGACAGCACAAGTTTCAGAGCTATTATACTAAGGTCGTTATGAGTCATAGATGACTTGATGGCACATAACAACAACAACATACTAAATAAAGTTGGTAGATGTTCAACCATTTCAGAAAGTAAAATATGATTAAGAAACAACAATACTGAAAAAAGAAATCCAAGCTATGCTGCAGGCTTTCACTGAAATGTAAGGATGTAGTAATTGACAGAATATCAATTAGAATGTTTTAAAAAATGGATGAAACTCTGGAATTGGTCGTTTATGTGCGTTTGTTTTTTTTTAGATTTTAATGAAAGTTTGTAGAGAACTTGGATTTCCATTCATGTATGCCAAGAAAGTTTTAAAACAACTACCTAGTAAACCAAGAAGAAGAGATTCATATTTAGGCACTTTAAAGAAAGGTGACACAAAAGGATATAGAAATTATCAAACAATATAATTACTATCACATACAAGTAAAGTTTTGTTGAAGACTCAAATCAAACTCAGAAGAGGATATGAAAAAAGAGATATCATTGTTAATGTTAGATAGGACCTAACTGAAAGCTGACTGTCAGAGTTATTTCCTTGTGTGAGTCATAACAAATCACGGATAACATTGCAAAGAATGAAAATTCCAGAACACTGAATGGTTTTATGAGAAATATGTACATAGACCAAAAGTCAGTCATTCAGACAGAACAAAGGAGTACTGTGTGGTTTTAAATAGGAAAAGGTATGTTTCTGTGTTGTATTCTTTCATCATATTTTTCAGTATGTATGCTGAGCAAATAATACTAGAAACTTCATGTACAGCATGAAGGAAAATATGGTATCAGTATCAGAAGAATACTCAATAAAAAATCTATATGCAGATGACATAATCTTGATTGGTAAAATGGAAGATAACTTGAAACACTTAATGAAAATTAAAGATTTTGGTATAGATTTTGATTTGGTAAGAAAAACCAAAGACCTCACAACTAGACTAATAAATGCTATAATGAGAAACATGAAAAATTAAAGATGGCTAGAATTTAATTTTATGTAGATCTATAAGCAATCACAAAAGCAGCATTCATGAAAGGAAATGATGTGGGAAAATCTTCAACAAAAACCTTTTAAAAGAGCTAAATATCAAAGATAACACTTTTGGGACTGAGGTACAACCAGGAGAGGAAAAAAAAAAGATGAATGAGATCTACTAAAGATTAAATCACTATAGGGTGAGGAGAAAACCTACTGACTGGGAAGAAATTTTGGCAATATCATATCAGACAACAATCTCATAAGAAAAGCTCACAGAATACTGCAGGACTCTCACAAGAAAAAGAGTGATAATCCAATCACAAAGTGGAAACGGGGCATGGAAAAACCTTTCAGAGGATGACATTTGGATGGCCAACGGACAAATGAAGAAATGCTCAAAATCACTGACAATAAGAGATGTAAATCAAAACCGCAATGAGACACCAACTTGTTCCATTAGCAGTGGTAAATTTTAACAAGATGTTGTTATGTGCTGTCAATTCTGCAATTCATAATGACCCTAATATACAATAGCTCTGAAGCCTTCCCTGTTCTGAACCAGTCTCACTGACACTGACACACCTACCCCTATTGCCCCTGTTACTGTATCAACCCATCTCATCCAGGGTCTGCTCTCCTACACTGTCCTTGCACCCTTCTGAGCATGATGTCCATCTCTAAAGATTGGTCCCTCCTGGCCACATGCCCCAAGTACCAGCCTCCAAGGAAAAACTTTGTTTCACCTTCTCCAAGACATCTATTTGTTTCTTCGTGGTCCAAAGTATGTACAAGACTCTTCTTCAGTACCACAACTCAAAGGCATCAATTCTTCTGTCATCCTTAGTCATTGTTCAGGTCTCTGATGCATGGCAAATAATTGTGAAGAACGTGACCTGGATCAGGTGGACCTTAGTTTCTAGACTGACATGACTGCTTCTCAGTCCTATTGAGAGGTCCCTGACAGCAGATGTTAGAAAGGATGTGGAGAGATAGGAACTCTCATACACTTTTGGTGGATTGTAAATTGGTGCAACCACTCTGGAAGACATTTCTTTAAAAAACTGAACATAGAAATTCCATATGACTGTGCTATTCCTCTACTAGGAATATAACCCAAGGAAATTAGAAGTGAAAAATGAAAGTACATATTTGTACACCAATGTTCATATGAGTGTTATTCACAATTGTAAGAACATGGGCATAGCCCAAGTGTCCAATCACATTCGACTAGTTTGAGAAATTGTGAGACATTCACACAATGGAATACTAAGCAGCACTCAGGAGCAATGATTTTGAAAATTACTATATAACTTGGGTGAGACTTGAGAACATTATTCCCAGTGAACTAACTCAGCCTTATGGGGACAAATACTGCATAAGACTATGATTGCAAATATAAAAGGATAACTAGTAAAATGTGTATGGGAGCTCAAAGGAGGAAGGGGTAGGGGAAGAGAAGTAAGAATGGGCAAAGTGAGGGGTATTCATCGCACAATTTGGTGGGTGGAGGTAAGGGGTAAAGGAAATGCAAAATATCCAGGGGTATCTGAAAAGACAGGATAACGGTGGGCATAGTTAGATGGTGACTAATTTTATAAAACACAATGTATGGTAATGATTGCATGAAACAATGTGAATGAAGCAAAATATAAACACAATGTATATATGAGTCTTTATACAAACCCATAATATAATGTTTTTTCAAAGCTGAATAAACAACTCATTGCTGTCAAATCAGAACTGACTTATTGTTGAACTTCTAGTAAGTCAAAGGTGCAAATCACACAGGAGGAGACCAGAGCAACTGGTGGGTTCAAACCACCAGAAAGGCACGTCTTTGGCTTAGCAGCATAATTTCCTGTGGACTGTGCCACCCTGACTTTCTGCACTCAGGTACATATGCTCTTTCAGACAGTAAGTGTCATAATGTTGTCCCTCTCTCTCTAACTGCTGTCTATTTGAAACAGACTCACAACTGATCCTCCATTGGTTTTCTAAGGATGTAAATCACACGGGAAGAAATCACTCATCTTTATTGAGGAACTGGTGGCTTTGAACTCCCATCAAAGCTCCCTGGCTTTAAGTTAGGAAGAGAATTTTCTTGTTGCAGAGGCCCAGCATCTTGCATGGGCTCCAGTTACATTCCTGTTCATTTGTATACTGCAACTTCTGAATTACTAATGGAAAAAAAATTATGAAACAAATGCTAACAAACTCACGGCTTGTATACGTGGCTATAGATCAAGGCAGCTATTTAGAAGTGAACTCAGCACGCCCTACCTGATGGAACACTGCATATTCTCAAGAAAGGTCAGCTATAGGACTGCCCATTGACTGTCTCCTGGAAGATAACATATGAGTCCTAGGAACCTGAACGTGTTGACATGTAGTGATAGTTTGATCAGATATTTTATAATAACAATATATTCTAGGTGAATGAGCTGTGATGGTGTAATTGGTTACATATTGTCCTTATAACTGAAAGACTGGCAGTTCAAATCCACTAGCTGGGACATATTCATGGGACAAGGATAGTTTCCTCCTTCAAGATACTGCAGCCTTAGAAACCCAGTGGAGGGTTGCCATGACTCAGAATTGATTCCTTGGCAGTGAATATGTTTGTTGGTCCTGGTATGTTTTTGAATATATGAGACCTTATGCCAAGTCATACTAGTTTAACTGAACAAATTTAGCCTACAACGCAATTGTTACTGTGAATGTTTGTTTTTCTTTTGGGAGTTTAGAGTCCAACGCAGATGCATAGGCCTTGAATGCTTATATGGTTGCCCGCACTGCCAATAAAATTCCAGGACACCAAGGCTTAGGAGAGCTTTCTTTGTAGGCAATGTTTTATCTACATTGTCACATACCTTTGCTGAGGAAATTTAAGTGCAAGTTTCTAGGGAAGAGATATCTAGAAATTTTTGCCTGGTTTCTCCTAGACTTTGACCTATATGACCTTGCTGATTTTAGTACATATAATTTTACAATAATGGACATAATAAATTATTACTGTGAGAATAGCAACTTTCCACATCCTATGAGTTCTTTTAGGGAATCACTAAACTTGAGACTGGTCTTTGGGAACCTTAACACAATAGAGAAATAAAGAAGATATTTCTTAAAAATTAATGTTGCTAAAGGGTAGGTTGGATGTTTTCTTAGAATTTTGAAATAGGGATTCTTGTAAGAATACAAAGAGGAACCAGGTAGTTCAGGTGCACTGACTTGGAAATAAGTCAAAGGCACCATGGTAAAAGTTAGCCAGAATAGGTAAAAACAGTAACTGAAAGAGGCAGGAGGTAATATGTTGGCAAATTGTGAGCCATGTTAGAGTAGCTCTAATTAACAGCGACCAGCCTCGCAGATTTGCATTATTAAGCCATTTTTAAATGGAGAAACACAAGTCACAGGGTGGCATAAATTGTTAAGTGTTCAGTCACATTAGATAGGCTGGCAGTTCAAATCCACCCAGAGGTGCTTTGGAAGGAAACTTAACCTCACTGGCGTTGAGTTGGGAGCACCTCTTACCTGACAATTCATTGGGTTTCTGAGGCTGTAAATCACACAAGAGGAGAGAATCCATCTTTTCCTCTCAGAGTTGTTAGTAGATTAGAACCACTAGGAAGGTATGGCCCTTGGGGAAGTAGTGCAACTTCCTGTTGACTAAAGGTTAGAGAACTGCTTCCCAAATATCACAGGCACTGAAATATCTAAAGAGAACAATTCTATTCTGAAGTACATAGAGTTGCCTTAAATTGATTCAATGGCCACTGGTAGCTGTTATATTGCAGATTATGGGATGTTGGTATCTCAAATATCCCACAGGAAGCAGCATGAATGTGGACATATTTCTAGGATAATGTCAAATAATCTAGTCTTTGGTTTTTGTTTTCTTTTTCAGGAGACAGTGCAAGAGAAGTAATGTAAGAATAGAAATGACTATAATTGCTAGTTTGTTCCAAGCCTTGAGTTTTATGTAAGCATTTAAACATAAACAAAATATCCTGACTCTTCTCTAAAGTCCCTGAGGATTAATTAGACATTCTCAAGTATAGATAAATTCTTCTCTGAATGAAATTTCCTAACAGGAGGAAACTTTCTGAAGTGTCAATGATTACAGTCTAGTAATAGCCTTCAAGTATAAACCATCCAGGTGGTTGGTTGAGTAAAATTATTCTGAGATGATACTTTTGAAAATAACAACACATGGTGTTAATTTTGACATTGTAAATACTGGGCTGTTAAACAAAAGATTTGTAAAGAAATTCAGCCAGTTCATTTCTTGACAAAAATGAGGCAAGAAGCTTCTATAAGGATTTAGTCATAGAAATTAATGGTAATTTTATTCTGATCTATAGGGGAACTCTGGTCACTTCTCACATAAGGAGTTGTGCTCCTCACCCCATGGGCCCTTTTATGGGTTTGAAACCATCATTGGTTCCAAGGGAAAAAATAGAGTATCTCTTGTGTGATTTACAACCTCAGAATCCCAATAGAGGACAAGTTATGAGTCGAATCCAACTAGGTAGCAATGAGTTTATGAAGTCGTTATGAGTCAGAATTGAATTCAAGGCAGTAGATTACTCATTAAATGGTGGTGTTATGAGCCATCTTATCTACTACAAATCATAGTGACCTTATGGACAATAGACATGAACCCTGTCCTAACCTCGCCATCTTCATCATATTTTATATACTTGGCCCACTGCTACAGTCACTGTGTCAATCCATCTGGTTGAGGGGCTCTCTCTTTACTGAACCTCCTTCTTTCCAAGCATGATGTCCCTTTCCAAGGAATAGCTTCTCGTAACAACATGCCCAAAGTATATGAGATGAACCTTTGTCAGCTTCGCCATCAAGGAATACTTTGGCTGCACTTTCTCCACAATATATCTGTTTGTCCTTTTGGCACTTCATGGGATATTCAGTATGCCAATACCACAATGATCAAATGTTCTGAGATTCCCATTTTTCTCAGAGTCAGCCACAGTTTGTTATGATCCACACAGTCAAAC
>NW_006399768.1:4220738-4238979 GCF_000299155.1 Elephantulus edwardii | reverse complement strand
AAAAAAAAAGAAGTGTTGCCTTTGGGTTTGTAGTGCAACTCACTACAGACCTAGGCCACCAGAGTTTCCAGTGAAGGTGATAAGATGTCAAAAAATGAAAAAAGATGTTTTGTTAAAATATGCAAAGCAAGCAATTATGAAGACTATGGCCTGGATCAGGCACACCTTAGGCTCCAGACTCACATTGTTGCAATTTCAATGAATTTGTAAGATGTTTTAGTCTATGCTAGAAAATTTAGAGGACAACTGCCTGGCTAACTGACTGGAAAAGATCCATGTTTGATCCCATTTTCCAGAAAGGTGATCCATCAGAATGTGGAAATTATTGAACAATTATTATTAGAATTGCATAGAAGAAGCTTAATGTCAAGAATTGTTAAAAACAACAACAAATGGCTAGATTAGTACATAGACAGAGAACTGACAGAAGTTCAAATTAGATTTAGAGAGGCCATGACACCAAGGATATCAATGCTGTTATCAGATGGATCCTTGCTGGAAGGAAAAAATAACTTGAGGAGATTTCTATTTCTACTTTATTGACTATGCAAAGGCTTTTGACTGTGTGGATCATAGCATATTATTGAAAAGAATGGGAATTCCAGAACACTGAATTGTACTCCTGCAAAACCTATATCCAGACCAAGCATTTGTTGTGAAAACAGAGCAAGGGAACACTGCACGGTTTGAAATTAGAAAAAGGGTGTGTCAGGGTTGTATTCTTTCTCCACAAGTCATCTGTATGCTGCACAAATTATTTAAGAAGCTGGAGTCTATGAAGAATGTGAATTCAGAATTGGAGGAAGACTTATAAATCACATTCATTATGCAAATGACAGGACCTTGCTTGCTGAAAGCAAGAAAGACCTTGAAGCACTTGCTGCAGATGGTTCAACACTGCAGCCTTCAACATGAATTGCTTCTCAATGTCAAGAAAATAAAAATCCTTGCCACTAGACCAATAGGCAATATTATGATAGATGGAGAAAAGATTGAAACTGTCAATTTCTTCCTCTTACTTGGATCTACAATCAATACGCTTGGTACCAGCAGTCAAGAGATCAGGAGACCTGTTGTACTGGGAAAGTCTGTAGTCCAAATTATTGACGAGCTATAATGTCAGTTCAAGGACTAAAGTGTGTCTTGTTCAAGCAATGATCTTTCTGATAACTTGTTATACATCTGATAACTGGACTATGACTAAGAATAACAGAAGAATTGATGCCTTTGATCTGTGGTGTTGCAGAAGAATGCGGAAGAGCCCATGGAATGCCAAAAGAACAAAAAAAATAGGTCTTGGAGAAGATACAGTCAGATTGCTCCTTGGAAGCAAAGATGATAAAGCTTTGTCTCCCACACTTTGAGCATATTGCTAGGAGAGGTTATTTCTTGGACAAGGACGTCATGCTTGGGAAGGTAGGAGGAAGGCAAAGGAGAAGAGGATCCTCAACCAGGTGGATTGACCCAGTGACTGCAGCAATGGTCTTGTGTATGTCAGAGATTGTAAGGATGGCACTGGATAGGACAGAGCTCAGATTTGTTTGTGGGGTTTCTGTGAGTTGAGTATGACACCTAAGAACAATATTCAACTAATTTTTAAGGAAACTCTGGTGGACTAGTGGTAAGAAGTTGTGCTGCAGGTGGTTTGACTTCACCAACTGTTCTGGGAAAGAGATGAACAGTCTTCTACAGTGTGATTTACAGCCTCTGAAAACCCACTGGAGTATCAGTTATGAGTCAATTCTGACTCGATGGCCCATACCAACAACATCAAGCTATGATAATTGCAACTATCTTACTTATCTAATAAACTATCACCAGAATTATATTGTTCTTTACTTTCTGAATTATTTTGGAATTTTTGAAAGAATTTTATACATTCTTTTAAAATGAGCACAAATATGGATGTAAATTCATATTTTGTATTTTCATATTCTGCTTGCTGAAACTGAAGGGGACTTGAAGCTTGCTGCAGAAGGTCAAGGACGACAGCCTTCAATATGGATTGAAGCTCAAAAACATCAAGAAAACAAAAATTCTCACCACCAGGCCAATGCATTATGATAGATGGTAAAAAGATTGAGATTGTTAACAGCTTTAGTTTGCTTGGCTCCACAATCAACATGCTTGGTACCAGCAGCCAAGAAATCAAGAGACTAATTGCTTTGAGAAAGTCTGCTGTCAGGGACCTCTCTAGAGTACTAAAGTGCAACAATGTCAGTCTGGAGACCAAGGTGTGCCTGATCCAGGCCACAGTCTTCACAATTGCTTGCTATGCATCAGAGAGCTGGACAAAGACTAGGGATGATAGAAAGAGAATTGATGCCTTTTGAGATATGGTGCTGGAGAAGAGTATTGATTATACCATGGACTGCAAGGAGAACAAACAGGTTTATTTTGGAAAGTGTGAAACCAGGCTGCTTCTTGGAGATAAGGATTCTGAGGCTTCATCTGACATACTTTGGGCTTGTTGCAAGGAGAGACCAGTCCTTGGAGAGGGATATCATGATTGGAAAGGTGGAGGGACAGAGAAAGAGAGAAAGACCATCAACGAAATAGATTGATTCAGTGACTAGGTAATGAGGGTAGGTGCGTCAGTGACAGTAAATTTGGCACAGGATAGAGCAGATTTCAGGGTTTTGTACATAGGGTCACTATGAGTTGCAAGCGACTCGATGGCACATACCAATAACAAGAACATTATATATTAATAGAAGTTTGCTGATTTTCTCCTTGTTTTGTATCATACTACACCAGCAAATGAAGGTCTTTTATTGAATGAAAGCTTTTTTTCTTTTTTTTGAATGAGTGCATATCTTTAAAATAGACTCAACCTTGAGATAGAAGCTCTTTCAAGTTGTATTTTGGATACCTTCTAATCTGTGGTCCTCATCTTCCATCACTGTATCAGACAATGTTCCTCTGCTATATATAGAGGTTTTGAGAGTCCTTATGCCAGAAGTGGACAGCCAGTCCTACTTTCAACCTAATCTATTCTAGTCTGGAAATTCTTCTGAGACCTATATACTATTGGTAATTCTGATGGAACTTGAAATTCAGGTGACACAGGATCGTCGCAACATTCAAGTCATTACAGGACTGCAAACTGATAGACATGAGGTAGTCATTCTACCCACAGCCTCATTTCTATCCAAGTCCATTTTTTCCAACTGCTGATCCTTCTTTCTTGGTTCCCAACTTTCACATTTCAGTCACCCATTATTATTAATGCATCTTGTTTACATGTTAGATCAATTTCTGATTGCTACAGTTGATAGAAATCATCTATTTACTCCTCTTTGGATCTGGTTGTTCATGCATAAATTTGAATTATAGTGGTATTAGCAGGTCTTCCTTGTATACATATGTATATTATCCTGTTACTCACAATATTGCATTTCAAGATGGATCTAGAAATGGCCTTTTTAATTATGAAAGTGACCCTAGTGGTGGTGGTGGTGTTTTTCACCTTTTCATCTCCAGCATAGTAGATTATATGATTGATTAAAAATGTTCCATGCCAATCCATCTCGTTTAGGTAAAACCTAATTATGTTAATATTTATGAATTCTATTTCTTTCTTAACAATGTCTAGTATTCCTAGACTTATGCTTCCCACATTCCACATACCAATTATTAATTTCTTCTTATAACTGTTCCTCTTCCTTTGTGTTTCCAAATTTGAGGGCTCAGTCTCAGTTGCCGTATCTGTTAGTCTGCATTAAAAGAAGATGGGAATGTCTGTTCATATCCTGTGCCAATTTTTCGGTTGGATTATTTACCTTTATTTTATTGTGGTGCTCAAATATTTTATAAATTCTAGATATAAGTCCCTTGTCTTACATGTCATTACCAAAAACTTTTTCCCAGTCTGTGGCTTCCATTTCTCACCCTGTTGGAGAAGTTTTTGGATGTGCATAGGGATTTGACTCTTAGAAGGTCCCATTCATCTATTTTATCTTCTCCTGGTTGTAAATTTTTCAGAATACTGGGAAGACTCTTTATGTTGTGGATTAGGACTACTAAAGTTCTTCCAAGCTTTTCTTGAATGAAGTTTATAGTCCTTGGTTTTAGTCCTAGGTCCATGATCCACCTTGAGTTGGTTTTTGTAAATGGAGTGAGGTGTGGATCTTGTTTAAGTCTTCTGCAGATAGTTTTCCAATTTTTCCCACACCACTTGTTAAAAAGGCTGTCGTTTCCCCATCTAACTGATTTCATCTCCTTGTCAAAAATCAGTTGACCATAAATAGATGGGCTGATCTCTGGATTCTCAATTCTATTCCATTGATCTATGTGTCTGTCATTGTACCAGTACCACGCTGTCTTAACTACCACGGCAGAGTAGTAGGATTTGAAATCAGAGAGTGAGATGCCTCCTACCTTTTTTTCTATTTTTAAGGAGTACTTTGCTTTTTTGGGGCTTCTTTACATTCCAAATGAAGCTGGAGATTACCTTTTCCATCTCATTGAGGAATGGGATTGGTATTTGTATTGGGATTGCATTAAATGTGTAAATTGCTTTTGGTAGTATTGCCATTTTCACAACATTGAGTCTTCCTATCCAAGGGATATTCTTCCACTTCAGATGGCCAAAAAACACATGAAGAAATGTTCAAAATCCCTAGCTCTAAGATGCAAATCAAGACAACTATGAGATATCATCTGACCCCAGTAAGACTAGCAAAATTTAGTAAAACAGCAAGCAACAAATGCTGGCGAGGTTGTGGAGAGACTGGAACACTTATTCATTGTTGGTGGGAGTGTAAAATGGTGCAACCACTGTGGAAAGCAGTGTGGTGCTTTCTCAAAAAAGTTGCAAATAGAGATACCATTTGACCCAGGAATTCCACTACTGGAAATATACCATAAAGAGACCATAACCGACACCCAAGCAAATATATGCACACCCATGTTTATTGAGGCTTTGTTCACAGTAGAAAGGAGTTGGAAACAACCTAAGGGTCCATCAACAAATGAATGGATAGAGAAGCTGTGATATATTCACATAATGGAATACTACACTGCATTGAAAAACAAGAAACTCATGAAATATTATTCAAAATGGGTGACCCTGGAGAACATTATGCTGAGTGAAATATCTCAGTCATGAAAGGACAAATACTGTATGGTGCCACTGTTGTAGAATGAGGCTGACATCAGGGTGGGTGTAAGACTAAGAAAAACTGGATAAATTATGTATACTGCATTGAAGCTGATGAGGGAGAGAATAGTTTAAAAGTAATATATTTTAGGGCATTATGAGTATCATAAGAGTCCGGAATGAGGGTTGCAGAGTAGAGTATACTTGGGATGGGGGAGGGTGGGGGTGTGGGGGGACTGTATACCAATGAAAGAGTTTTCCTTTTGCTTTTCATGGAGAAGAGTGAACTGTGCGTGGGGGGTGGGCACGGGAGTGAGGTGGGCGGGGAGAAAAGTGCAACAATGAATGAATGGAAATCCAAAATTTCTGTAAATGTTCATTGACATTAATAAAAAAAAAAGATGGAAAGAATATACAGAGTCATAGTACCAAAAAGAATTGGCTGACACAGAAGTATTTCAAGAAATAGCATATGATCAAAAGGCAATGGTGATGAAGGAGGAAATTCTGGCTGCTCTGAAAGACTTAAAAAAGCCCTAGGAATTGAAAGAATACCAATTGACATATTTCAGCAAACAGATGTTGTCCTGAATGTGCTCACCAAATTGTGCGAAGAAATTTGGAGGACAACTTCTTGGCCAACTGACTGGAAGAGATCCATATTTATTCCCATTCCAAACAAGGGTAATTCGACATAGTGTAGAAATTATGGAACAATATCACTAATTTCACACACTAGAAAAATCATGTTGAAGATCATCCAGAAATGACTGGAACGGTACATTGACAGAGAGCTACTAGAAATATAAACTTGGTTTAGAAGAGGTCAAGGCACTAGAAACATTATTGCCAGTGTCAGGCGGATCTTGGCAGAAAGCAGAGTACCAGAAGAATGTCTGTGTTTCCTTGACTAAGCAAAAGCATTTGACTGTCCCAGAACACATGATTGTGCTTATGCGAAAACTATACTTGGACCCAGAAGAAGTCCTCTGAACAGGGCAGGGGAACACTGCCTGGTTCAAAATCAGGAAATGAATGAGTCAGTGATACATCCTGTTACCATACCTTTTTAATATGTATGGAGAACAGATCATTTGTGAAACAGGACTTTCTGAGGAGGAATGTGGAATCAAGATTGGAGGAAGATTCATCAATAAGTCTTTGCTAAAGTCAAGGATTGTAGTCTTCAATATGGATTGAAGCTCAATATCAAGAAGACAAAGATTCTCACCACTGCGACAATTGGCAGCACTATGGTAGATAGAGAAGAGAATTAGATTGTTAATAATTACAGCTTGCTCAGCTCCACAGTCAATTCTCTTGGCACTAGCAGTCAGGAAATCAATAGACAAATTGCTTTGGGAAAACCTGCTGTCAGAGACTTCTCCAGAGTGCTGAAAAGCAATGATATCAGTCTAGAGACAAAGGTGTGCCTAATCCAGGCCATGGTCTTTGCAGTTACGTGTTATGCTTCAGAAAGCTGGCCAATGACTAAGGATGACAGAAGAAGAGATGATGCCTTCACGTTGTGGTTCTTGAGAATTCTTGAACATAACATGGACCACCAAGAAAACAAATGGATCTATCTTGGAGAGGGTGATACCAGGTTTCTCCTTGTAGGCTAGGCTTTTGAAGCTCTGTCTCACATACTTTTAACATTTGGCCAGGTAGGACTGGTCCTTAGAAAAGGACATCATGCTCAGAAGGGTGGAGGGACAACGCAAGGGAAGACAGTCTCAGGTGAGATGGATTGATTCAGTAACTGGGCAGTGGGGGTCAGTCAGTATGTCAGAATTAGTGAGACTGGCTCAGGACAGGGCAGGGTTCAGAGCTGTTGTGCATAGAGCTCCTATGGATTGCAGGTGGCTTGATGGCACATAAGAACAACAATAAGCACAACGTGTGAATTCTCCCCTCCCTGAATTTTCATTACCTAAGAGCTGTGGCCTAGTGAATAGAAAGTTGCACTACCAACTTAAAGGTGAGTGGTGTGAATTCATCAGCTCCTGCATGGGAGAAATATGGTCAAGCTCTTCTGGTGCAATTTATAGCCTCTGTAATATCACTGGAGGGGAGCTCTAGGTCAATTCTGACTTAACGTCATAGAGTTTGAGATTTTTTGAAAAAAACAGTTGTCACAATAGGTCTCTAACAATCATAATTGTTTTACAAATATTTTATATTGGTTTATTTATAAAGTTTGAGTACATTTTTTTCCCCCTCACTGGACCTTTCCCAATTCCTTCACAAACACCCCACCCATCAAATTGTACAACTTATGATTAACCCCGCTCACCACTCATCCTCATATTTCTGCTTATACTCTTCCCTCCCCCCTTGAATCTTTATACTCATTCTGCAATAATTGCTTTATACAGTATTTGTCCTTACGGGGCTGAGTTAATTCACCCAGCATAATGTCGTACAGTCCCTCCCAAGTTAGGTAGTAATTTACAAAATCATTGCTTCTGCGTGCTATGTAGTATTCCATTTTGTGAATGTACCATAATTTCTTAATCCATTTGATTGTGGTTGGACATCTGGGCTGTTACTAATTCTCTCAATGGTGAATTTCACTGCTATGAATATTGGTGTACAGCCTCTGTTTGAGCCTCAGTTCTCATTTCCTCGGGGTATGTTCCAAGCAGTGGAATAGCTGGGTTTATTGGAATTTCTATGTTCAGCTTTTTTGAGGAAGTGCCAAACTGTCTTCCAGAGTGATTGTATTCTTTTACAATCCCACCAACAATGTATGAGGGTTCCTATCTCACCCCATCCTCTCCAAAATTTATTACTTGCTATCCTGTTAAACTTTGCCACTGCTACTGGAGTAAGATGGCATCTCATTGTGGTTTTCATATACATCTCTCTTATTGCCAGTGATTTTGAGTATTTCTTGATGTGTCTGTTGACCATTCGAATATCTTCCTCTGTGAAAATTCTTTCCATGTCTTTTGTCCATTTTGTAATTGAGTTATCAGTTTTTGGCTTTGTTTTTTTTTCTTTCTTATGGAGGCCCAGCAGTATTCTATAAACTTTTATTATGAGACTCTTGTATATGTCTAAGATATTATTGCCATTTGTTTCCAGTCAGTAGGCTTCCCCCCCCCCACTCTGTTGGAAAAGTTTGATGTGCACAGGGATTTAATCTTTAGAAGGGTCCATTCATCAATTTATTTTCTTCAGATTGTGCATTCCTGCCTATATTTGGCAGTCTTTTTATACCATAGACTAGGCATTCTAAGCTTGATCCAGTTTGTCTCTTATGAAAATCATGGTTTTGGGCTTTACTCCCAGGCTTCTGGTTCACCTTGAGTTGATTTTTATGTATGGTGTAAGATGTGGATCTTGTTGCAACTTTTTGCAGGTGAAAGTCCAATTTTGCCAGCACCATTTGTTGAAGAGGTTGTCATTTCTCCATTTGATAGTTTTTATTTCTTTGTCAAATATCAGTTGACCATGGAAACCTGAGTCTATTTCAGGGTTCTCAATTTTTTTTCCATTTGTCTGTCATTTTACTAGTACCATGTTGTTTTGGTTACTATGGCTGTGGAGTAAGTTTCGAGGTCAGGGAGAGCTATGCCTCCCACTTCATTTTTGTTTCTCAGAAGTGTTTTGCTTTGCTTTTTTATTTAAAAAAATGTTTTTTAGATTTTTTTCTCTTTTTGTTGTGTACTGTTAATTCAAACCAAGTTGGTACAGGAGGAGATTGTCCCTCCTTGTCCAGCAGAGTATCTGGTGGATTCTAACTACACATCTTCGGGATTACAGCACAGCTTCTTGCCACTAAAGCACCAGAGCTCCCTTAGAATTGTTTTGCTTATTTGGGTTCTCTTGCCTTTCCAAATAAACTTGACATTTCCCTTTTGATCTCCTAGAAAAAGGAATTTACTACATGTATTGGGATTGCACTGAACACGTAGATTGCTTTTGGTAGGATTATCATTGTCACAATGTTGAGTTTTCCTATCCATGAACAGAGCACATTTTTGTAGAAATGTTCTGTAGTTTTCTTTGTACAGGTCTTTTGTATCTTTAGTTAGGTTCACTCTTAAGAATCTCACTTTGTAAATGGCATTGCTTTCTTGGTTTCCTTTTCTGAGTTCTCTTTGTTACTGTAGAGCAATTCTATTGATTTTTGGATATTGATCTTGCCACACTTTTAAGTTGGCCTACTGATTCTTTTTGTTGTTGTTGAGTATTTGGTGTTTTTTGTATACACTATAATATCATTTGCATATAGCAATCGTTTAACCATTTCTTTGCTGATCTGGATGTGTTTTATTTCATTCTCTTGTCATACTGCCCTAGCAAGCAATTCCAATAGAATATTGAATAGAAGTGGTGGCAGTGGGAATCCTTGTCTGTTCCCTGTTTGCAAGGAAAATGCTTTTAGTTTTTCTTCATTGAGAATGATGTTGGCTCTTGGGTTTGCATTATACTTTTCACTATATTGAGGAATTTCCCTTCTACTCCAGTTTTGCTGAGTGTCTTAATCAGGAAAGGGTGTTGGATTTGTCAAATGCCTTTTCTGCATCAGTTGCTGAAATCAGATAGTTCTTGTTTACTTTGTTAATACGGTGAATTATGTTGATTGTTTTTCTCATGTTGAATCATCCTTGCATACCTGCTATGAATCCTACTTGGTCATGGTAAATTACTTTTCTGAATCATTTTGCTTTTGGATTCTGCTGGGTAGGATTTTGTTAAGGACTTTTACATCTATATTCATGAGAGATATTGGTCTATAGTTTTCTTCCTTGGTAATATTTTTACTTGGTTTTGGTATTAGGGTTATGCTTGCTTCATATAATGACTCTGGGAGTGTTCGTTCTTTCCAAGTTTTTTTAAATAGCTTAAGTAGAATTGGTGATAAATCCTCTCTGAATGATTTGGTAGAATTCTCCTGTGAAGCCATCTGGTCCAGTACCTTTCTTATGGGGAAGTCTTTTTATGACCTTTTCAATGCCTGCTTTTGTGATGAGTTTGTTCAAGTATTCTATAGCTGCCTTTGTCAATCTGGGTAGGGCACAAGTGTCAAAGAATTTGACCATTTCCTCTAGGTTTTCAAATTTATCAGAGTTCAGCTTTTCATAATATTCCGATATTATTTTTCATTTCATCTGGTTATGTTGTGATGTCACCTCTATCATTTATTAATTGAATAATCTTTGTCTTCCACACCACCCCTTTGATAATTTTGCCAGTAGTTTGACAATTTTATTGACCATTTTGGGAAACCATCTTCTGGTCTTATTGATGGTTTCAATTGTTTTTCTGAATGGGGTTGGTTTCATAATTCAAAAAATAATTTCTAGATCTATCCTGAAATACAATGTGGTGAGCGACAGGATAATATTCATACACATACAAGGAAGTCCAGTGAATACCACTATCATTCAAATATATGCACCAACACTTTTGCAGTCAGAAACTGATCAAACATGCAATCAAGATGCATTAATAATAGTGGGCAACTGGAATGCAAAAGTTGGGAACAGGGAAGAAGGATCAGTAGCTAGAAAACACAGGCATAGTGAGAGAAATGAAGCTGGAGATAGAATGATAGAGTTCTGCACATTCAATTATTTATTCATTGCAAATGCCTTTTATAAGAAACATAAGCGCAGGCTATACACATGGATTACACCTGATGGTATGCATAGGAATCAAATAGATTACATTTGTGGAAAGATTCGCTGGAGAAGCTCAATATGAGCAGTGAAAACCAGGCCAGGTGCTGATTGTGGGACAGACCACCAACTACTCATATGCAAGTTCATGCTGAAGTTGAGGAAAATTAAATCAAGTCCACAGGAACTAAGATTTGACCTTGAGTCTGTCCCACTAGAATTTCAAAACCATCTCAGGAACAGGTTTGAGGCCTTGAGCACCAATGAGTGTAGACCAAACGAGCTCTGAGAGGATATCAAGAAAATCGTCCATGCAGAATGCAAAAGTTCATTACAAAGGCTGAAAAAGAAGAAAAGACCAAGATGAATGTCAGATGAGACTCTGAGTATTGCATTAGAGCGCCGAGAAGCCAAAGCTAAAGGAAGAAATCAAGAAATCAAAGAGTTGAATAGAAAATTTCAAAAGGCAGCTCGGGACGACAAAGCAAGATACTATAATGAAATGTGCAGAGAGCTGGAGTCAGAAAATCAAAAGGGCCAACTCGCTCAGCATTTCTTAAGCTGAAGGAGATGAAAAACAAATTCAAGCCACGGGTGGCAATACTTAAAAATAGCTTGAGTAGAATATTGAGTGATCCAGGATGTATAAAAAGAAGATGGAAGGAGTACACAGAGTCACTGTATCAGAAGGAATTGGCTGACACAGAGGAATTTCATGAAATAACATGTGAGCAAGAACCTATGATGATGAAGGAGGAAGTTCAAGTTGCTATGAAGGAATTGGCAAAAAAACAAGGCTCCAGGAGTTGACTGCATACCAATTTATTTATTTCAACAAACAGACACTGCCCTGGATGTGTTTACTAAGTTGTGCCAGGAAATCTGGAGGACAGCTAGCTGGCCAACTGACTGGAAGAGATCGATATTTATTCTCATTCCAAAGAAAGGTGACCAAACAGAGTGCGAAAATTATCAAACAATATAATATCATTGATATTACATACAAGCAAGATTCTGCTGAAAATTATACAAAAACATTTGGAACAATATGTCAACAGAGAACTGCCGGATGTGCAGGCTGGATTTAGAAGAGGTCGTGGTACTGGGGATATTATAGCTAATGTTAGATGGATCTTGACAGAAAGCAGAGAATACCAGAAGAATGTCTATTTGTGCTTCATTGACTATGCAAAGGCTTTTGACTGTGTGGATCACAACAAGGTATGGCTGACTCTGAGAAGAATGGGAATCCCAGAACATCTGATCGTGCTAATGTGAAACCTATACTTGGACCAGGAGGCAGTCATCAGAACAGAGCAGGGAGACACTGGATGGTTCAAAATCAAGAAAGGAGTCCATCAGGGATGTATTTTGTCTCCATACATTTTCAATCTGTATACAGAACAGATCATCCGAGATGCTGGGCTGTATGAGGAGTAATGTGGCATCAGGATTGGTGGAACAACAACAACCTCCGTTATGCAGATGACACAACCCTGCTCACTGAAACTGAGGAGGACTTGAAGCACTTGCTGCAGAAGGTCAAGGACTGCTGTCTTCAATATGGATTGAAGCTCAATACCAAGAAAAAGATTTTCACCACTAGGACAATTGGCAGCATCAGTATGGGTGGTGAAGAGATTGATATAGTTAACAGTTTTCGTTTACTTGGTTCTACAGTCAACACTCTTGGTAACAGCATCCAGGAAATCAGGAGACAAATTGCATTGGGAAAGTCAGCTGTGAGGGACCTCTCAAGAGTACTGAAGTGCAACGATGTCAAGCTGGAGACTAAGGTGTGCCTGATCCAGGCTATAGTCTTTGCAATGTCGTGCCATGCATCGGAGAGTTGGACAGTGAATGGGGATGATAGAAAGAGAATTGACGTCTTTGAGTTGTGGTGCTGGAGAAGAATGTTGAATATACCATGGACTGCTAGGAGAACAAACAGGTTTGTCCTGGAGAAGGTGAAGCTAGTATATTCCCTGGAGTCAAGGATTCTGAAGCTTCATCTGACATACTTTGGGCATGTTGCAAGGAGGGACTGGTCCTTGGAGAGGGACATCATGTTTGGGAGAGTGGAGGGACGGCACAGGAGAGGAAGACCCTCGATGAGATGGATCGATTCTGTGAGTGGAGTGGTGGGAATGAATGTGTTTGAGACAGCGAGGTTGGCATAGGATAGAACTGCATTTAGGGCTCTTGTACACGGGATCGCTATGAGTCACAAATGACTCGATGGCATATAACGACAAACAACAACACATCATTGATGTCAGCTCTTGTCCTCATAATTTCTTTTCTTCTAGACGCTGTAGGTTTAGATTATTGCTCTTTTTGTATCTGATGAAGGTGTTGAGTTAGATCATTGGTATTTCTTCTTTCTCCATTTATCATATGTGTGCCTATTGCTATCAACTTATAGCTATTGCTATTTCTTAAGGATTAGGTGGAAGATTTTGATTACTTTATCAGTGATTGCAATTGCAACTGATTGTGACTTTCCATTGGGATTTTGATGTTATAAATCTTTACGGAGGAGACTCTGTTTCTTTCTCTTTTGGATCAGCTTGTGGATTCAAACTGACTTTTTATTTAGCAAGCCAACCCACTATGCCACCAGTTTTACTGGAGGGTTCCCACTATATTTTTATCGGTATGCATATCGGTATTCACATACATTGCATTTCATTTATATATTTAGTGGTTTAGGATGTGTGTGTGTGTGTGTGTGTGCGCACGCACGCTTCACACTTTCCTTCATTGACATTATGCTTCATACAATCATTCCCATACATTGTGTTTTATAAAATTAGTCACCATTGGACTAAGCTCATTATCTCATCTCTCTAGATCCACACCAAATCTTTCGTATTTCCTTTATCCTCTCCCTCTACCCACCAAATTGTGATTTCCCTCTACCCATCCTTACCTCTCTGCTCCTATCTTATCCCCCTCAGATCCCCATACATGTTTTACTAGTTATCTTTCTATTTTTACATTAATGGCTTTATGCAGCATTTGTCCTTATGAGACTGAGTTAGCTCCCTCAGCATAGTGCTCTCCAGTCTCTTCCAAGTTATGGACTTCTTACTTTAACTAACACAGATTGCTTCTTTTTCTGAAATTAAAATATAACAAGGTGTTCTATATTTTTATTTGCTAAATTTGTCAAATCTTGTAATATAAATGATTTATACATAATACGTACTTTATGGTTACATACTGACTATAATGATAGAATCTGATGTTTCTTTTGTTATTGACAGTTAAGTTGCCCTAGTGGCCCTCATGGCCTAGTGGCAAGAAGCTCCATTGCAATCCCAAAAGCACACAGTTTGAGGCCACCAGCTGGTCCTGGGGAGAATGGACAATCTCCTCCCTTGCGATTAACTGCCTCTGAAAACCTGTTGGAGGGTCAGCCATGGGTCGGTACACAGCAACAACAATGAGTGGCCCAATGGTTAGGTGCTCAGCTGTGAGGCAAAATACTGTCAGAATTTACCCAGCAGCTTCCTAGAAAAGAGAGGTAAGAATAAGCTTCCATAAAGATCAGAGTCAAGAAAACCCTATGCACAGTTCTACTCTGTCATGTGGGTTTGCTGTAAATTGAAATTGACTGGAAGGCACCTTACAACAACATCAATATCAAGAAATTGCTGTTTTACTTCTGTGGACTTTTCTCCATAGACGTTACAAGCTGTCTGCAGAGAAGCTTGCTATTATATATAGTTGATATAGCTGTGCTGCCCAATTCTGCTTTTCTGTTTCTAACCAAGAGCCTGTTGGCTCTTTCTCTGTGAAGCAAGCAGGGAGGTGGCTACACAGCTTATAGAAAGTGCTAATTTATAGCTAGAAGTGAAGGCTCAGCTTGGCTAGAATGGGCCACTTGGGGATTTAATGTCAACTCAGTTTGAAAATAAGTAGATAGAGGTCCATGTCTTTCCACCTATGGGATAGGTTACACTCAGGGCTGGATTTTAATGTGGACAGAGGATTTAGGGGAAAGGACTCTTAAATTTCTGTGGACAGTGGGGCTGGGCTGAGGGTCCAAATACCTTCAAGATAGATATATAATGGGTTGGAAAGCATAGCTAGTGGAGTTGAAGAATAAGTTTATTTTATGCTATAGAAAGCAAATGAAGGACTTATTTGTCTTTAAAAGTGGCAGACCTTTATATTTTGAAAGATAAATGGGACAAACACTACTGTTCTAAGAACCTCCTAAGTGGAAAACACTGATAACTTCTCAGTTTTGGTGTCAGCTTTCTGTGGCTCTTCACACATTACAACACAGATGCCCAGCTCACATCAAATTGGGATTCATTTTTCCTTCCTCACTGTTCTCCAATTACTTATTAGCACACTTAACACAATCAACTTTATATTAGGGGCCTTTGGAGTACCTATCTTGCTTTCTTTGTATGATTCAACATTCAATCTTTCCTTAATTGTAATGCTCATCGGGGCTTTCAATTTTATTTTACCAGGAACATTAAATCATATTTCTAACTCCGTTCATAAGAACAAATTTCCAGCTCTGACTGATCATCGTTATTGTGCAGCAGGGAGAAAATAGATAATTCCATTATACCTGCTGGCTCATGAAACCGCATAAATCTAGCCACTAATTTTTTTCTCTCTTGCCAGGAACGTCTAGACCCTACTGTTCGATTATCCTAAAATTACAATGCCTTTTCATTTGCTCATAGCATCAGCTGGGAGTTGATTGTTTCTCTGTCCATGAGGCTGCCCATGCATTTGTATTATTTGGTCCATCTCATTTCAGTCGAGTGCTTCTGTTTCTTTGTGTAGAATGCAATCACTGCAAGTGCACCAGTGTGACTCCTATCTGCATGCTTTCTGTGTCAATATTAAGCCATTGTATTACAGTGTGCCTAGTAATAGATTTTTCTTTATTTCAGCTATGTAGTTCGGGAGCTCCCTTTCCCAGAATTTGGTGATAGCGAGCAAAGCTAATTGTACAAAGATATAGTTTCGTATTTGTCACAGTCACTTCTACATCAAGGACTTGCATTAAGATCTCATGACTAAAAATTCTGCTTTGATTTGAATGTATTTCTTCTCTCCTCTTTGAAGCTTAAGAGTGCTTTAGTATCTCAGGAGTCCCACCCCAAAGGCCTCTTATCATTGATAATGTGATAATGTCATCATGGGTACAGCTCAAAAGAGAATCTCTTTAAGAAAGCCTTAGCCCCACTACAATTATTCAGCAGAGCTCTACTTTTCTCTGATCTGAAGACTGCTTTGAAGTCAGTGGGAAGCCTTGGTATAAGGAGAGATGGCTAATCCAGTACTAAAAAGGCAGGCTCCTCTGACAGGCCATTTCCTCTCCCTTCTCCCCAAGGCTGTGGGAGCTGTTTGCATGTGCTTTCCTGTTCCTTGTGGCCCTTACCAAGGGTTAGCTTTTCCTTTGATTTTACATCTCTATTATACTTTTTGCCTTTTTATTTTGGATATTTACAAAGGCATTCAATGTGGCCTTTTGATAGACAACAAACAACTTTGCGTTTCTGCCTCATTTAATTGCATTATTTTATTTTTGAAAATGCACATAAAACTAATATTGTTCTCGTGAGGTATTATTTCGTATTATTTTTTATTGTATTATTTTTTTGGGTTTGTGTGTACATGTACCGTCAAATCAGATCTGACTGGTACAGGAGGAGATTGCCCCTCCTTCCCCAGCAGAGCATCTTGGTGGATTCAAACCGTGCGTCTCTGGGATTGCAGTGCAGCTTTTGCCACTAGGCCACCAGAGCTCCGCTTCATGAGGTATTATTGATACACAAGAAACTGCTCATTTTAAAGGTGTAGATTTTGTACATTTGGAAATAATGCAAACCTTTGTGATATCACACAATTAAGATGTTGTTAGGCGCCATCAATTGAACTATGACTTACAGAGACCCTATGTTGACTTGAGGCATATGCTAAGTCTGATATGCTTGAACCCATTGTTACAGTCACTGTCACTCCATCTTTGGGAGGGTCTTCCTTGCATTCTCAGATCTTCCAGTTTTCCTAGCATGATATGGTTTTTTCCAAAGACTCATGCCTCCTAACAACATGCCCAGGATATGTGAGACAAAGTTTCACTATTCCTGACATTAAGGAACACCTGGTTGTACTTCATCCAAGGCAGACTGGTTTGTTTTTTAGCAGTCCTTGAGATATTTAACACTCTTCCCCAGCACCATAATTCAAAGGCATTATCCTCTTCTGTCTTCCTTACTCATTTTTCAACTTTCAGAAGCATAGGAAGCAATTGAAAAAACTATAGCTTGGCACATCTTAGTCTTTAAACTCACATCCAAAAATCTCTCTCTCTCTCTCTCTCATCTAAAGATTCTCCCCATTGGGCTGATTGGCAGCATTGTGATAGTTGGTGAAGAGAATGAGATTATTAACAGCTGTAGTTTGCTTGGTTCCAAAACCAACACTCTTGGTACCCAGCAGCCAGGAAATCAAAAGACAAATTGCATTGGGAAAGATGGCTGTCAGGGACCGCTCCAGCATACTGAGGAGCAATGACATCAGTCTGGGGGATAAGGTGCACCTAATCCAGGCCATAGTCTTCATAATTGTTTGCTATGTGTCAGAAAGCTGGGGTGATAGAAAGAGAATTGATGCTTTTGAGCTGTGGTGCTGGAGAGGAGTACTGAATATACTATGGATTGCAAGAATAAAAAGGTTCGTCCTAGAGAGGGTGAAACTAGGTTCCTCCTTGGAGGCAGAGATTCTGAGGTTTCATCTGATATACTTTGGGCATGTTTCAAGAAAGGGACAAGTCCTTAGAGGGGGAGGTTATGCTTGGAAGGGTGGAGGTACAGAGAAAGAAGACCATAGATAAGATAGATGGATTGATTCAGTGACTAGGGTAATGAGGGTAGGTATGTCAGAAACAGTAAAGTTAGCACAGGATAGAGCAGGTTTCAGAGCTTTTATACATAGAGTTGCTATGAATCACAAGCAACTTGATGGCACATAACAATAACAATAACAACAACAACAATTATAACTTCTAAATGATTCAACCTTTTCACATTTGCCACCTCTATTTCTATCTAAGGGGCTCTACCATCAACAGGCAACCATTGACCTGCTTTTTGTCATAACAGTTTAGTTTATACTTTCTAGAATGTTCTAAAGAATCATACAATATGTATTTTTTATGTAGCTATACATAGAAATAATATACTTTTTATCATGCCTTTACCATCTAGGCAACAATGGATTTACTTTTTGTCATAATAGCTACTTTGTACTTTCTTGAATCTTCTATAGAACCATACAGTATGTGCTTTTTGTCTGGCTTCTCTTAGAATAATTTTTTTGTTGTTTTCCTTCTTGTTTCATTTATTTTTATTAATTTTTTTATATTGTATCTCATCAGATAATATCTATACGCATACAAGGAAGTCCAGTGAATACCACTATCATTCAAATATATGCACCAACAACCAGAGCCAAGGAAGAGGAGATA
>NW_006399768.1:4213123-4219283 GCF_000299155.1 Elephantulus edwardii | reverse complement strand
GCGCAGGAGAGGAAGGCCTTCTATGAGGTGGATTGATTCAGTGACTGGGATAATTGGGATGGGAGTGTCAGAGACAGTGCGATTGGCACAGGACAGAGCGAAGTTTAGGGCTGTTGTACATAGGGTCGCTATGAGTCACAGGCGACTCGACGGCACATAACAACAACAACAACATCTCATCAGATCACATTTGTTTCTCTATTTATCTTTATTTCTCCACTTATTTCTCATGGACTATGTTATTTCTAATAATTTACTAATACTATACAACATGTATTTTCTGCCTTTGTTTGCCAACAATATCCTGCCTCTGCCACTCACAGGACATTTTTAAAACATGCTATGCTAATTTCTTTAAAACATAAAGATTTCTTTTTTAAATGGCACAATGTTTCAGAAAATACAGGGAGTGAAGAGGGATTAGCTGACAAATTTAGAAACTGCGCCTTATTTGGGTGAAATGTAGTTAATGTAAACCTGCTATGAGTCTTTTACTCTTTTTTTACAAATAATTGTCTCTAAACTACTGTAGATAAATAACTACAAGTGGAATGCCTTGGTCACATGTTTACTTTTTTTTTTTTTTTTAAGAAACTATGCTCACCTATAAGAAACTGCCAAACAAAAGTGGTTGCACCATATCGTGTTCCAAAAATTATTTTGAAACATTTCAAAAATTATTTCAAAAATATGTAGGAGTGTTTCAATTTTTCCAAAACCTCTTCAAAACTTTGTATAGTCTTTTGAATTTTGATGTTATAGAAGTATACGGAGGTTTTAAAAGTAGGATTTCAGTTTGCATTTTTCTAATTTAGGAAGCACTTGTGGCTTAGTGGTAAGTGGGAGAAGAGTGTAGCAGTTTCCACAGGCCTGACCATTCCTTGAGGAAACTTGTTAACGCCCATCTCCTGATAAGGTGACTAGATGGTCAGATCTTGATAAGGCATTTGGTGTGATCACACATTGACAGGATCGCTGCCCTCAAATTCCTGAGCAAACTACCACCCACCATAGATCTCCTTAACAGCCCCAATAAAAAGAAACTTTGTCAGCTGCAGTGCAGCCACTTGATGTCTCTTTCAGGTCTGTCAATAAAGACCTCTTCACTATTGAGACCAGCTTCTTTCTCTCTTTCACTCTCAACTCTTTTTTCCATCTAACAGTAAGGAATGACACTGCCAATACAAAGGTATATTGTCCAAATACATTAGTTGCTCAGGGGACAAAGATGATCAATCTCTTCCTGTGAAATTTCCTGCCTCTGAAAACCCATTGGAGAATCAGCTAAGTTTAGAAGAGGCTGTGGATGTCATTCTTGATGTCAGATGGATTTTGGCTGAAAACGGAGAATATAAGAAGGGCATATATTTGTGTTTTATTGACTATGCAAAGACATTTGACTCTTTCACAACAAAATATGGCTAACATTAAGAATTGTGCTCATGTGAAAGCTATATGCAGATTATGAGGCTACATTTCAAAGACAGCAAGGGGACATATATGAAAGGTTTAAAATAAAGAAAAGTGTGCATCAGGACTGTATCCTTTCTCCATACCTTGTCAATCTGTATGTTGAACACATAACTAAAAACCCTGGACTTATGGAGAAGAATATGGCATCAGGATCAGAGGAAGACTCCTCAACAGTTCATGTTATGCATATGGCAGGACCTTGATCTCTGAAAGGGAGGAGAACTTGAAATACTTGTTGCAGAAAATAAAAAACAAACAAAACAAAACAAAAAAATCCACTACAGCCTTCCATATGGATTACATCACAAGATTAAGAAAAAATAAAGATAAATATCACTGGGCCAATAGACAGTATCATGATGTTGTTATATGCCATCAAGTTGCTTGTGATTCATAGATACCCTATGTACAATAGCCATGAAACCTGCTCTATACTGTGCCAACCTTATTGTCTCTGACACATCTACCCTTATTATCCCAGTCACTGAATCAATCCATCTCATCAAGGGTCTTTCTCTCTTGTGCTGTTCCTCCACCCTTCCAAGCACGATGCCCTTCTCTAAGAATTGGTCCGTTCTTGCAACATGTCCAAAGTATGTCAGATGAAGCCTCAGAATCCTTGCCTCCAAGGAGCAGCCTAGTTTCACCCTCTCCATGATGAACCTGTTTGTTCTCTTGGCAGTCCATGTTATATTAAATACTCTTATCCAGCACTACAGGTGAAAGGCATCAATTATCTTTCTATCACCCCTTGTTATTATCCAGCTTTCTGATACATGACAAGTAATTGCAAAGACTAAGGCCTGGACCAGCTGCATCTTAGTCTCCAGACTGATATCATTGCTCCTCAGTACTCTGGAGGGGTCCCTGATAGCAGAAATTTCCAATGCAATTCGTCTTTTGATTTCCTGGCTGCTGGTACCGAGAGTGTTGATTGTGGAGCCAAG
The DNA here is from genome assembly GCF_000299155.1 of Elephantulus edwardii. NCBI lineage: Eukaryota > Metazoa > Chordata > Mammalia > Macroscelidea > Macroscelididae > Elephantulus > Elephantulus edwardii. The sequence continues at coordinate 4,216,863 of NW_006399768.1, read as the reverse complement.
CAAATTAAAGCTGTTAAAAATCTTAATCTCTTATCTATATATCTATCATGGTGCTGCCAATTGGTCCAGTGGTGAGAATCTTTGTCTTCTTGATGTTGAGTTTCAATGCATATTGAATACTACAGTCCTAGACATTCTGCAGCAAGTGCTTCAGTTTCAGCAAGCACAATTGTACCATCTGTATACATCAGGTTGTTGATGAGTCTTCTTTCAATCTTGATGCCACATCCTTCCTCATAAAGCTCAGTCTCCCAAATGATCTGTTCTGTATATAGATTGAAAAGGTATGGAGACAGCACACATTTCTGATACACTCCTTTCTGATTTTGAATCATGCAGTGTTTCCTTGCTCTGTTCTGAGGACTGCTTCCTGGGTTGAGTACAGGGTTTGTATGAGCACAATTGAGTGTTCTGGGATTCCCATTCTCCTCAAGGCTAGTCACAGTTTGCTGTGATCCACAGTCAAATGCCTTTGCAAAGTCAATGAAACACAGATAGACATTCCTCTGGTACTCTTTGCTTTCAGCCAAGATCCATCTGACATTGACAATAATATCACTAGAGCCATGACCTCTTCAAAACCCAGCTTGTATTACTTGTAGTTCTCTGTTAATGTACTATTCCAGTAGTTTTTGGATTATTTCCTGCAGTATTTTGCTTTCATGAGATATTAGGGATATTGTTACATAATTTTCACACTCTGTCAGGTCACCTTCTTTCAGAATGGAAACAAATATGTATCTCTTCCAGTCAGTTGGCTAGGGAGTTGCCCTCCATATTTCTTAGCACAACTTGACGAGAATGTCCAGGGTAGCATCTATTTGTCAGTTGGTATTCCATCAATTCCTGGGAGTTAATTTTTTGCCAATTCCTTCAGAGCAGCCTGAACGTCCTCCTTCATCATTATTGTCTCTTGACCATATATAGTTTCATGAAGTTATTCTGTGTCAGCCAATTCTTTTTGGTAGTGACTCTCAATACTCCTTCTATCTTTTTTTTTTTTTAATATGCCTGGATCATTCAATATTCTGCCCTTACCATCCTTAAGTATTGCAACTTGAAGCTTGACTTTGCTCTTAATTAAATTTCTTTATTTTGTTAATTTTAATTTTGAAAGTTCATTTTATACTCTGTATACAGTTTTTAGCAGAAATATAATATTTTAGTGGTTTCTTCAAATTTATTTTTTGTCTTTCCTTTTGTTAGTAGTACCTTTTGGAAAGTAGAAGATAAGAAAATTGGTGAAGTCCAATTTCTTAATTTTTTTTAGTAGGGATAATATCTTTGATTTAATATCTAAGGAGTCTCACATCAGATCAGAAAATTTTCTTTGTTGCTTCATATTTTAGTTTTAATCTTTATAAGTATAAGTCTGTAATTCATTTTAATTACAGTTTTATGCTTTACTTTTAGATTTATGTTTTCATTTTTATACTTTATACTTAGTCCTAGAATCCATTTTGAGTTAATTTGGGAAAAGTTGTGCAGGATTCTCATCAAAGTTTATTTATTTTTGGGCCAATTGGCAGCACCATGTCAAATGGAAAAGACATTGAGATTATCAACCATTTCAACTTGCTTAGGTCCATAATTAACATTTTTGGAACAAGCGGCAAGAAATCAAAAGATTAGTTGGATTAGTAATGTCTGCTGTCAGAGACCTCTGCAGAGTGCTGAAGCACAAAGATGTCAGTCTAGAGACTAAGGTGTTCCTGATCCAGGCCATGGTCTTTGCAATTACTTGTTATACTTCAGAGAGCTGGACAATGCATAAGCATGACAGAAGAAAAATTTACAGCTTGAGTTGTGCTGCTGGAGAAAAGTGTTGAACATACCATTGACAGCCAAGAGAACAAACAGATCTTTCCTGGTGAGGGTGAAACACAGTTGCTTCCTGGACACAAGGATTTTGAAGCTGTCTCACATACTTTGGGCATGTTACTAGGACAGACTCGTCCTTGGAGAAGGATACCATGCTTGGAAAAGTGGAAGGACAACACAGGAGTGGAAGAACCTGGATGATATAGAGTAACACAGTGACTTGGGGGCGGGGGGGGGCAGACAATAAGGACAAGTATGTCAGTGACAGTGAGATTGCCTCAGGATAGGACAGGGAGCTGAGCTATTGTGCTGTGAGTTGCAGACGACTTGATGACACATAATAGCAACATAAATGTCCAACAGTTCTAGCATCATTTGTTGGGGAAAATTTTTTTCTCCCACTGTACTATCTTTATACATTTTGGGAAAATAAGTTGACTACAAGGCTGAGACAGTTTCTGTACTTGATATTTTCTGTCATTGATCCATTTATCATCAAGATCTACATTCTCAATTTTAGTTTTTGATGTCTTTGTCTTCCAACTTTTTAAAGTCATTAGGTAGCTCTAGGTTATTTTCCTTGATGAATTTTGGAATTTACTAAGTTTCAAGCTTTAAATATGCCACTTAAGGTAATCATGTCTTCAAAATAAAATAGAACTAAATATTGCTGATGAAACAAAGGGGGCACTTTTATTTATGTCTATAGGAAGAGGAACAGTTGTAAGCAGACACTAGTGATTGTAACATGGAATGTGAGAATCATGAATGTAGGAAAATCAGATATATTGTTAAGAAAGAAATGGGACGCATAAATATTGACATACTAGGCATTGGAGAGATGAGATGGACTGGCATGGGACATTTTGAGTGAGATGATCATATGATATATTACTCCAGAGATGAAAAGGTGAAGAAAAATGGAGTTGCTTTCATAGTTAAAAAAGTAATTTCTAGATCCATCTTGAAGTACAAAATTGTGAGTGACAGGATAATATCCATACGCTTACAAAGAAGTACAGCGAATACCACTATCATTCAGATATATGCACCAACAACCAGAGCCAAAGAAGAAATAGATGATTTCTACCAACTTTTACAGCTGGAGATCAATCGAACATGCAATCAAAATGCTTTGATAATAATGGGTGACTGAAATACAAAAGTTGGGAATAGAGAAGAAGAATCAGTAGTTGGAAAACATGGACTTGGTGAGAGAAATGAAGCTGGAGATAGAATGATTGAATTTTGCACAATGACCTACTCATTGTAAAAACATTTTATAAGAAACATAAACACAGGTTATACACATGAATTTCACCTGATGGTATGCAAAGGAATCAGATCAATTACATCTGTGGAAAGAACTGCTGGAGAAGCTCAATATCAGCTGTGAAAACAAAGCCAGGAGCTGATTGTGGAACAGACCACCAACTACTCATATCCAAGTTCAAGCAGAAGCTGAGGAAGATTAAACCGAATCCACGGGAACCAAAATATGACTTTGATTTCATCCCACCTGAATTTCAGAACCATCTCCGGAACAGGTTTGAGGCCTTGAACACTAATTAGCGAAGGCCAGATGAGTTGTGGGAGGATGTCAAATGTATCATCCAGGAAGAATGCAAACGGTCATTACAAAGACAGAAGAGGAAAAAAAGACCAAAATGAATGTCAGAAGAAACTCTGAAGATTGCGCTGGAGCTCAGAGAAGCCAAAGCACAAGGAAGAATTCAAAATACTAAAGAGCTGAACAGAAGATTCCAAAGGGCAGTACGGGATGTTGTTGTTTGTTGTCGTTATGTGCTGTCAAGTCGTTTGTGACTCATAGCGACCCTATGTACAACAGCCCTAAACCCTGCTCTATCCTGTGCCACTCGCACTGCCTCTGACACACCCATCCCGATTACCCCAGTCAC
>NW_006399768.1:4197969-4209390 GCF_000299155.1 Elephantulus edwardii | reverse complement strand
TCTTTGCAATCACTTGTTATGCATCAGAGAGTTGGACAATGACTAGGCAGGATGGAAGAGAATTGATGCCTTTGAGCTTTGGTGTTGGAGAATAGTATTGAGGACCATGGACTGCTAAGAAAACAAACAGATTCGTCTTGGAGAGGGTTAAAGTGGGCGGCTCCTTGGAGGCAAGGATTATGAGGCTTTGTGCCACATACTTTTGTCATGTTGTAAGGAGAGACTGGTCTTTAGAGAAGGATATCATGCTTGGGAGGGTGGAAGGCAGGCGCAGGAGGGGAAGGCCCTCTAGAAGGTGAATTAATTCAGTGACTGGGGTAATCGGGATGGGTGTGTCAGAGACTGCGATTGGCACAGGATAGAGCAGATTTTAGGGCTTTTGTACATAGGGTCGCTATGAGTCGCAGCAACTCGTCAGTCAGCACACAACAACTCCATCAGATTTCCAAGGCTATAAATCTAAGCTAGTCTTATTTATCTTTTGCTGAGTGGTAGATTAGAATGACTACCCTTTTGGTTGGCAGCCCAGTACAGGGTAGTGTAGTGTGTTATGTGTCGGACCAGTAGCACAAAAAATTCAGAGGTTTGAACCCAGCAGATGCTCATAAAAAAAAAAAAAGATGTGCAGTCTTCTCTGTAAATACTCTTGGAAAACCAGTTGAGGCTTCCCATGAGTTGGAACTGATACCGGTAGGTTTCATAAATTTTTTTTTCAAAAAAATAATCAAAACAAAATAAAACCACAACTCAGAATTTGACATCATTCAAATTCTATTTATAGTGACTTTCTAGCACGCTGTAGATCTGAATGGGAAGCAACTGTCCATCTTTCCCCCCAAGTACAGCTGGTGGGTTTGAATTACTGCAGAAACACTGGCCTTTTGGTTAGCAGCACAGCATGTAGGAACTAAAACAGCAGAGCTCCTTAATAAGTCTGTGCAGAATCCAGTCAAGTTCTTCCACTTTGAAGACTGATGCGTTGCTCTTCCTGAGATGCTGCTGTGATAAGAAGTATGTGCTGTGAGTAGTGGTAGCAATGTGGCTTCTCCAATAGGTCCATAGAGCATAGATAAAGCAAGTGAGAGCAAGAGAAAGAGAAGCAAACTTTAGGGGTGCTGTAGAGTGAAGACTATGTGAGAGGCAGTTACAGGACCATATTGTGAAGATATCCGAGGATAAGATGGACAATCTGAAGGCTACAATTGTTTTATTGCCAATAAAAGCAATGGTGCCTCCTGCCATCACAAATCTGATAAATAGCAAATGTGGTTATAATTGTATGTGATTATGGAACTTTCTAGGAATCAAATCCCTATGCACATCCAAAAACTTCTCCAACAGGGTAAAAATGGAACCCACAGACTGGGAAAAAGTATTTGGTAATGACATGTCAAATAAAAGACTTATATCTAGAATTTATAAAATACTCGAGCTCCACAACAAGAGAAAGGTATGCAACCCAATTGAAAAATGGGCACAGGATATGAACAGACACTTCACCAAAGAAGACATTCAGATGACCAATAAATACATGAAGAAATATTCAAAATCCCTAGCTCTAAGAGAGATGTAAATCAAAACAACTATGAGATATCATCTCACCCCAGTAAGAATAGCAAAAATTAACAGAACAGGGAAGAGGCGGAGCGCGGCCAGCAAGATGGCGCCATCTGTGATGTTGAGCTCCTTCTCTCGGCTGTTGACCCTGGCCTGGCTCCCGAGCAGCCTTTCAGCGAGGTCCAAGTTTTACCTTCATGAGCCACGAAATAGCAAACCTAATTGGGTGAAAGTTGGACTGACCTTGGGAGCTTCAGCCTTCTTGTGGGGCTATCTAATCAAACAACACAATGAAGATGTTTTAGAGTATAAACGAAGAAATGGATTGGAGTAAACTACTGAAAGAGTTCCACACAGAGATTGCATCAGTTCCTCTGGAATTGGTAACCTTGCGATTGTAAATGAGAAAGAAAAGAGTTGTATGTGGATATAGAATGTAATTTTTTGTGTGTTATACTGTTAAATGAACAAATAAAAATACTTCAGAAAAAAAAAAACAGAACAGCAAAATCAAATGGTGGCAAGGTTGTGGAGAAACTGGAACCCTTATTCACTGTTGGTGGGAATGTAAAATGGTGCCACCACTATGGAAGGCAGTATGGCTCTCTCTCAAAAAGTTGCAAATAGAAATACCATTTGACCCAGCAATTCCACTACATGGAATAATATCCCAAATAAACCATAACTGCCACCCAAACAGATATATGCACACCCATGTTTATCGTGGCTTTGTTCACAATAGCAAAGAGTTGGAAACAACCTAAGTGGCCATCAACAAATTAATGGATAGAGAAGCTGTGGTATATTCACACAATGAAATACTATGCTGTATTGAAAAAAAGGAACTCATGAAATATTATTCAAAATGGATTACCCTGGAGGATATTATGCTGAGTGAACTATCTCAGACACAAAAGGACAAATATTGCATAGTGCCACTGTTGTTAAATGGGACTGACATAGGGGATGGGTGGAGACTGAGAAAGATGGGATAAATTATGTATACTACATTGAAACAGATGAGAGACCTGTTTAAAATGTATATATGATTAAGTATTATTGTTATGACATGAGTCCAGAATAAAGGCTGCATAGAGGAGTGGACTTGGGGGGATGGATTGTATAATAATGAAAGAATTTTTCTTTTACTTTTCAAAAGGAATAATGAACTGGATGGGAGGACTGGGCAGGGAGAAGAGTGCAACAGTGAATGAATGGAAATCCAAAATCTCTGTAAATTTTCATTAAAATGAATAATAATTTTTTTGAAAAAGAAAAAAGTCACCACAAGCATTTTCTAACTATCACCCAGTGAGATATTATCAGGAGTTTTATTTCCACACAGGAGCATTCACAGCACACAGCCAAACAAACTGTAAGCTAAATGGTGCTAAATTTATCCCATTTGTTATTAGTGGATCCTGTATTAGTTTTGGTACTGTTTAAACAAGGACAGGAAAAGCTCTATGGTGTGGTCCGTAGAGATTTGCCATTAACTCAAAGTCCTGCTTCTCTGGCAGTTCTAATCTATCAGTAGCTCCCTGGAAGAAAGATGGACTATCTCCTCCCATCTTATTTACAGCCTGGGAAACTTTGTGGAAGAACTGCTATGAGTCTGAGCCAACACTGGTGATAAGAGAAGTTCTAATTGTAGACTTTTAAGGCAGAAAATAATACTTTTAAAGTTTAGAACCGTGACATTGCATTTCTTTACTCTATTTTCAGAGTTGTTGTTGTTGTTGTTAAGTGCTGTCGAGTCGCAGGTGACTCATAGTGACCCTATGAAGGAGAGACCTCAAGGCTTGGGTGCCTTTCGTCCTCTCTCCAGGTTCGTAGGGTTTCTGGAGGCAAGCTATTACGGAAGTGGATTCCACTCCTCCTTCCAAGCTTGTTTTAATCGAGGAGCTCCACCCCACTCTCTGTCCACATTGGGTAGCCAACCATTAACACATTTGACACATCAGTGTCACAGTGTTCAGCCTCACAGCAACCACAAGTGACCACTGTACGGAGTTAGAGCATAAAAACTTCTATTGGCCTTTGACCATTTTTGAGTTTACAAAATATCAAGTGGAACTATTTTTTTTTTTCTTGCTCAAATAGTAGCAAAAAGGAGACATATTCTTGGATAAGAACTGCAATTGGAGATGGAATTCCTGCGATGAACTCTTAGAAACAAGGGTTATTAGAATGGAAATGAAATAGCAGAGGCCTCAAGCACAGTGTCACTATGCGTTACACATCTCATAGTAAGAAGCTAATTCCAGAAAATGAACCCGACCTCTCCAGGTGCTCACAGCTTCATTATCTGATTAGAGTCCCAGAAGGCAGACTTACAAAGTGGTCAGCCTGGCTGGATCCCTCTCCCTAGAGTTGCATTTTTGGTTATTGAGATTACGGAGTGCTAAAAATGTTTTAATTTGCTTGAATTTCAGTAGCTTAATTTTGGAGCAGCAGGGACCCATTTTGTCTGAGCAAGCTTTCCACTTTCTGGGACTCCAGTAGCGCTGAGAAGGCAGCAAAATGTTCAGTCCTAATGGGAATGATGATTACAACACAATTATGATTCCCTCTTGCCCACAAAGAAGACTCACCAGGTCTTTTGTTTCTCAAATGCTTTTTAAAAAATAAAGCAAACAAAAAAAAACTATATAAAACTGTATAAATGCTAAATAACAATATAAGCTACAAAGGTGATCTAGATATGAGGGAAAAGTAACCAAAAATGTGCTGAAAAAATGGGAAATAGAAAATAATTTCCATTTAATTTCTTTTCTAATGACTATTTATTGACTATTCAATTTATTTATTTGACTGTTTGGATCATAACGAGTTGTTGCTGACATTGAGAAGAATGTACATCTCAGAGCACTTGATTGCACTCATGCTGAATCTATACCTGGACTAGGAGATTGGTGTGTGAGTGGAACAAGGGAGCACTGCATGGTTTGGAGTTGGTAAGGGAGTCCACCAGGGTTGTATTCTCTCACCATACTTATGCTGAGAAAATTATCCAAGAAGCTGGACTCTACGAGAAGGAATGTGGCATCATGATTAAATGAAGACTCATCAATAACCTGCATTATGCAGATGACACAACCTTACTTGCTGAAAGTGAGGAGGGCTTGAAGCACTTGCTATAGAAAATCAAGGAATGCAGTCTTCACTATGGATTGCATCTCAGTGTTAGGAAAACAAAGATTTTTACCACTGAACCATCATGATGGATGGAGAAGAGATTAAAACTGTCAACAACTTCATCTTGCTTGGATCCACAATTAACGCCCTTAATACCAGCAGTCGGGAAATAAGGAGACACATTACACCAGGAAAATCTGCAGTTTAGAGACCTTTCTAAATTATTGAGGAGTAGCAATGCCACTTTGAAGAGTAAAGTGGTTTGATTCAGGCCATAGTCGTTCCAATTACATAATATTCATCTGAGAGCTGGACAATGATAAGGATACCAAGAAAATAATTGATGCCTTTGAGTTGTGGTGTTGGAGAAGAGCACTGAACATCTCATGGATGGCCAAGAGAACAAAAAAATATGTCTTTGAGATGGTGCAGCTGAAGTGCTCTTTGGAAACAGGAATGATGAGACTTCGCCTCACTGGGCATGTTGCTGGGAGGTGCTATTCCTTGGAGAAGGACATGATGCTGGGAAGGGTGGAAGGTCAGTGAAGGAAAGGAAGACCCTCAACCAGGTGGACTGATGTAGTGACTGCTGCAATATGTGTCAGGAAGTGTGAAAATGGCACAGGATAGAACTGAGTTCAGATCTTTTATTCACAGGGTTGCTATGAGTTGTACTCAGCTCCATGGCACCTAACAACAACAACAACAGCAATTAAGGATGATAGTTAATTATCATGAACATATCTACCAAGGACAGTCATGCAAGTAATCATTTTTACTACATAGATCATTTCAGAGTACTTCACAGAGAAGTAGTGTAAAATGTTCCTCCCTGGGTGGCCCAGGAACTATGACTAATTGTCCTTTTTGCTTGGAGATGCCTGAGTCAATTATAAGTTTAATTTTGCGTAGTAGAATGCATCAAATAATAATTGATCTACAGGTCATAGCTGAGCTGAACCTTGGAGAAAGCTTCAAGGAATATCTGAGACAAATAAGCAAGCAAAATCACTTGATGTTGAGAAGATAGGATGAAAGATTGGAACTCTCGTGCATTGCTTGTGCCAATACTGCAAAACAGTGCAACCTCTTTACAAGGCAATTTGATGTTTCCATAAAAAGCTAAACATAGAAATCCCATATGGCCCAACTATTGCACTGCTGGGAATATACCTCAAGGAAAACAAAACTGAGACACAAGCAGAGATTTGTACACCCATCTTCATAGCCACAGTATTCACAACAGCAATGAAATAGAAACAGTTCAAATTTCATCAACAGACTAACAGATTGAAAAATTATGATACATTCCATGGAATACTATGCAGGACTAAGGAGCAACAATTTTGTAAAATACTGTATAACATTGGGGAATCTAGACAGAATTATGCTGAGTGAACTAACTCAGTCACATAAGGACAAATATTGCATAAGATCATTAGTGTAAAAATAGAAGGATAACTAGTAAAATGTGGATAAAAGTCCAAATGAGGAACGGTAGGGCACAGGGAGGTAGAGAGTGGGGAAAGGAGAAAATCAGTAGGATAGCAGAGTTGGATGGGTGGAGGAGGCTGGGTGAAGGTATTAGGAAAGATTCAATGGAGACCTGCAGTGACAAGGTAATAGTAGGAATAAAATAATGGTGATTGATTTATAAAACACAATGTTCATGAGTGATTGAACCACAATGTGACTGCAGAAATGTGTGAAATGCAATGTACATGCATGATACCCAATGTATATTAGGTTTGTATGCAAACCAATATAAAATAAAAATAGAATGGAGAAAAAATGTTCAGCAATTAAAATAATATTTATACAGAACAAAAAGAGAAGGAAAACACTGGAAACCATTTCCAGAGTTGTTGTGGGAAAGTACTGACTTTAAACTAATGTTGTTTGCATCACATTTACAACAGGCACTGTTCTAGCATCTCAAGGCTTATCACATCTAACAGGAGAGCTTGCCCAGATGCTTTTTAGAAGAAAGGCCTGGTAACCTGAGAGTCATTGAAAACCTGATGGAGCACAGCTCTAGTCAGACACGTGTGGGATCACTATGGTCAGAATGGATTTGATGCCAACTGTTTTTACCAATGCTGTCTCCTATGAACTTAGTGTCCCATGTTGACATAATATTACAAAGAGTTACTTGAACTATTGGAAAGGTCTAATACTGTGATTCATAATGCATGGATGCTTGAAACAGGTATTTCTGCCTGAAACATAGATTTTTATGCTTGGAGCCAATGAGTCAGTTCCAGTGCATAGTGCCGTAGGTACAGCAGAACGAAACACTGCCTGGTCTTGCACCATCCATACTCACAGTTGTTGTTTGTGCCCATTGTAGCAGCCAGTTTTTCAAGAGGTCTCACTGAAGGTCTTTCTGTTTCATTGTCTGACACTCTAATTGACCAAGTATAATGTCCTTTCCCAAGGTACACAGTGAGCTCTTGACAAATAATTGATAGAATTTATCACTTTCTTTAGGCCAAAGATGACATTTGTCTTCACAGCATGCAATAGATTTATATTTTAATGATATATTGACTCATTATGTAGTATCATAAATTTGTGATTAAATTTTGGGGGAAGATTTGGGGAAGAAGGAAGCAGTATTTATGGAAGATCTCTGAATTTCATAAGCAAAAGAGCTCTCTTTAAATAGAAAGTGTTATATTCTAAAATATAACCAAGTGAATGGAGGAAAAGCATATATAACTTCAGAATGTGTATCATCTTTAGTTCTTTCCACAAATGTTGGACAGTCTTATTGCCCTTTTTTGTTGTATTGTAAGAAAGAATTCAAGATTTTATTGTTTTCAGAAGGACTGCTTCTGCATCTAAATATGAATTCAGGCTGAGTCTTTGGGGAATTATACATCTTTCTTGGCTTTTTGGGAGAAAGCCTATGATAAACCACTATGCCCCTGAACTAAAATGATAGTTTCAGATAAAGCGTCTGAACCCTATCGTTTTAAGAGCAGAGGAAAGAGGTGCTGGTTGTGGTTGATGTCTGAGGTTGTCATGCAACAGCTCTTATTTGCTGGACAGCTTTATGAGAGTAAACGGATTTACAATCATCAGGGGAGAAAGGTCAATTTCTGGGAGTGTAGTTTCCCCATTCATCACCATACTTTATGGCCTTGTTGGCGATTTTATTTTCGGATATCAAACTATTCATTTTGGTCCCGCTAATGCTTTTTCTCCACCTGATGTATTTTTTTCTGACATAAGCAAGAGTGAGCTGCGTATGTTGCACATAGTACTTCTCTTTACCTGCTGCTTTAGATAGGATGATGTGGGTCCTCCCTCACTGTCATAGTTAGGGTTGGTAGCTATAAGTAGAAAGAATTTGTGTTCATTTTGTTGACCATGTATAAACCTAGGGCAATGTCTGGCACAACAAATATTTTATATTTTAAAGGAATGAATCACAATGTATTGATAAAGAAACTCTAGCAAATGTTTTTACTGGTTCTTAGAATTCTGAACAGCAAATCTGTATATATCTCTCCCAGATATCACTCTCCTTAAGCCTATGAAAAAGTGGCTATAAATAATCCACCTTGTCTAGAATCAGTCTCAGTGTTTGCTTCTGTCTTCTTCCTTACATGCTTAGTTTTGTATTGATGCTGTTTTCTCTCCAGTGCCACATTGGAAATCTCATGGTCACATTTGATCTCTCCCTCCTTGCTCAATGTAGCAAAAAAACCAGAAATCTTTTGTTAAATTTCTTCACAAATGCATTTGCGTTCAAGTGTTGCTTCCTTTAGGGTTTTTTCCTCCCTTAGTGTTTACTCGTCCATCACTCTTTCTATTTTACCTCTTCTGTTTTCATTCTGGATCTTCCCCTTTAAAAGCTACCATTGCCCCCCAGAGTTTGTAAAAAGAAAAAAAAAGGTTATACACTTCCTATTTACATTTAGGTCCTCCAGAACCTGTGCCTAAGAACGTCATTGTCTCACTTTGTAGGACCACAGTTGTTTGTCATGCTCTGTGCCCGCTCATTTTGTTCACACCTGATTTTTTGTTCAGTTCTCTTCTCCTCTTAGGGTGCCCTTGGTGAGCCTGTTCATTCCATGTCTGTCTATAAGGGCATACCTGCCGATGAGTTAGAAGTGGCATTTGGGCAGTTGTAATTCGATTCACAAGCTCAACTAAACCCATTTTACATTTAAACTCTACTTTTAAATATGCTATTGTTGGTTTTAGGTGCCATTGTGTTTAGTATGACTCATAGTGGCCCAATGAACAATAGACTGGAACCCTGTCCTAGCCTGTGCCAATTTCACAATCTTTGACACACTGAAGCCCATTGCTATAATCACTGTGTCAATTTACCTTGTTGAGGTTCTTCTACTTAATCACCCCTCCACCTTTCCAAGGAATAGTCTTTACTAGCAGTTTGCCTGAATATTAGAGATGAAGCTTTTACCATCCTTTTCTCCAAGGGGCATCTGGCTGCACCTTCTCCAAAATACATCTGTTTTTTCTTTTGGCAGTCCATGGGATATTCAGAAACTTTCTTCAACACACACCTCAAAGGCATTAATTCTTTTTCTGTTATTCTTATTGATTGTCCAGCTCTCAGATGCATAGCAAGTGATTGAAAAGTCTGAATCAAGCCCTCAATAGTCCTCAAATGAACATCATTGCTCCTCAGTAATCTGGAGTGATCACTGACTGCTGATTTTCCCAGTGCAATATGTCTCCTGATCTCCTGATGGTACCAAGTATATTGATTGTGGGTCCAAATAAAATGAAGTCATTGACAGTTACTTTTTTTACAGTACTTTAGACTATCCTGTGGAATTTAACTTTTACAAAACATGACTTACTTGGTTTGAGTTCTTATCCTGAGATTTGAGGGGTGGGGGGGAGGAGGAATCTTAATTCTCCCATACTTACATATTCAAGAAAACAGTTATGGAGACTAGGTCAGAGGTAAAACACAGGCATATTTATGTTCCCTATTTACACTCTCCAGCATGGTACAGACTTAGGAAAAGAGTCAGTTCCAGCTATGCCTCCTCTGCTGTCCCCTCTTTGGCATTGGGAAGGTCAGCTCTGAGTATCTCCACCACTACTTAACTACAGACTGAAGAGTTGCCTTCTGCTTAAATGAGGGCCCTACTGGCGAATTCTATGGGCCAAGTTGATCCCACAAGAGAACTCCGACAGTACTATGATTACACAAAGGATACAAGTATGCTTAGCCATCTACATCATGTCTCTGCAGTTGAAGTCACCTGTCCCAGGTTCATGGGCTTGCCACCAAACACGGTGACATTAACGTAAAGTCAGGAAGTTATTCTGAGTTGTCAGTAATTACTGTTCCTTTTGTGGAGTGCTTGACTGTCCTAACAACTTGTCTATATCAAAGGTTTTCTTTGAAAGTCTCTTCTGTTTGTCATTCATCCACCTCTAGCTGTACAAAGTACTGCTCAGCTCAAAAGTTTCCCTAAGAGGTCTTTCACGGATAAGCTGCTCACTCCTTTGGGATAAAGGAGGTTTGAGGAAGAGAAGTGATTGTCACCGCAGACATGGTACCTTTCTAGTCTCTCTCTACAGCTCTAGACATAAGCATACCTATCCTCATGGTTTCACAGGCTGTTCGTTCTGAGTGAAAGTCTCCCCAATTGTATTCCCATGTACTGACGTTTGACCCTGAGCAACCCAGTAAAATACCTAGGTTCTTTAATGACAGAAAGGACCTTTCCTCTTGTCATGATTTATAGCCTTGGATTTGGTAGGAGGGGGTAAGTCATTGGACTCAACAACAACAAATATTTTAGTTTTAATGACAAATGAATATTCCAATTGCAAAATGAAGCTAGGTGTAAATTTTATGTCCTAGATTTTTATATTTTGTAATCTAAAATGCTAGTTTTATTTTGCCAAAAATATAAAAAAAACTTTGTTTTTGTTAGGTGTCACTTTGTCGATTATAATTCATAGCAATCTTATAAATAACAGATTGAAATCTTGTCCTCTCCTGCACCATCCTCAAGCTGTCCACAATTCTCAAGCCCATCCCTGCAGTCACTCTATGCCCTTGAATCATGTTCTTATAGTTAATCTATATCCTTGGGAGTCTTCCTCCTTTCCCCTGACTCTTTACTTTCCCTCGAATGATATCTATTTGTAAGGACTAGTGCCTCCTGAAGATATTCCTAAAGTGAATGAGACAAAGTTTTACCATCTGTGCCTCAAGTAGCACCCTGGCTACACTTGCTTCAACACAGATATGTTTAGAGGGTTTTTATATTATTTATTTTTATTTGTTTGTATATAGTAGTTGTATACATTATGTTTTGTTTATGTACACTTTGGGTTTTTTTGTGATTTATTGTCTATACAGTTCTCTTCACCGCCCTTTAAATTCAAAAGAATCAATCTTTATCCACTGTGAAACTTTAGTTATCACACATATAAAGCATTTGAAAAAATTCAATGATATGAGTCAGGTGCACCTTAATCTATAAACTGACATCTTTGATCTTTAGAACTTAAATTGTTTTTTGATCACAGATTTGCCCAATGTAATCCATCTTTCATCATATGATCATCTGATTCAAAATGTCCCATGCCAAGCCATCTCACTTCGCCAATACCTAGTATGTCAATATTTATGCGTTCCATTTCTTTCTTAACAATGTCCAATTTTCCTACACTCATGCTTCTCATGTTCCACGTTCCAATCACTAGTGTCTCCTTACAGCT
>NW_006399768.1:4170339-4197073 GCF_000299155.1 Elephantulus edwardii | reverse complement strand
GACGACAAAGCAAGATACTATAATGAAATGTGCAGAGAGCTGGAGTCAGAAAATCAAAAGGGCCGAACTCGCTCAGCGTTTCTTAAGCTGAAGGAGATGAAAAACAAAGTCAAGCCACTGGTGGCAATACTTAAAGATAGTTTGGGTAGAATGTTGAATGATCCAGGAAGTATCAAAAGAAGATGGAAGGAGTACAGAGTCACTGTAACAGAAGGAATTGGCTGACACAGAGGAATTTCATGAAATAAAATATGAGCAAGAGCCTATGGTGATGAAGGAGGAAGTTCAAGTTGCTATGAAGAAATTGGCAAAAAACAAGGCTCCAAGAGTTGATGGCATACCAATTGATTTATTTCAAGAAATAGACGCTTCCCTGGATGTGCTAAGTTGTGCCAGGAAATCTGGAAGGCAGCCAGCTGGCCAACTGACTGTAAGAGATTGATATTTGTTCCCATTCCAAAGAAAGGTGACCCAACAGAGTGTGGAAATTATCGAATAAAATTTTTGATATCACATGCAAGCAAGATTCTGCTGAAAATGATCCAAAAAAGTATGGAACAATATGTCAACAGAGAACTTCCAGATGTGCAGGCTGGATTTAGAAGAGGTCGTGGTACTAGGGATATTATAGTCAATGTTAGAGGGATCTTGGCAGAAAGCAGGGAACACCAGAAGAATGTCTATCTGTGCGTCATTAACTATGCAAAGGCTTTTGACTGTGTGGGTCACAAGCTATGACTGACTCTGAGAAGAATGCGAGTCCCAGAACATTTGATTGTGCTAATGCGAAACCTATACTTGGACCAAGAGGCAGTTGTCAGAGCAGAGCAGGGAGACACTACATGGTTCAAAATAAAAAAAGGGGTCCATCAGGGATGTATTTTGTCTCCATACCTTTTCAATCTGTATGCAGATCATCTGAGACGCTGGGCTGTATGAGGAGGAATGTGGCATCAGAATTGCTGGAAGAGTCATCAACAATCTGCCTTTTGCAGATGACACAACCCTGCTTGATGAAACTGAGGAGGACCTGAAGTACTTGCTGCAGTAGGTCAAGGACTGCAGCTTTCAATGTGGATTGAAACTCAACACCAAGAAAATAAGATTCTCACCACTGGGCCAACTGACAGCATCATTATGGATGGTGAAGAGATTGAGATAGTTAACAGTTTTAGTTTCCTTGGTTCCACAGTCAACACTCTTGGTAACAGCAGCCAGGAAATCAGGAGACGAATTGCATTGGGAAAGTCAGCTGTGAGGGACCTCTCAAGAGTACTGAAGTGCAACGACATCAGGTGGGAGACTAAGGTGCACCTGATCCAGGCTATAGTCTTTGCAATTACGTGCTATGCATCGGAGAGTTGGACAGTGAATAGGGGTGATAGAAAGAGAATTGATGCCTATGAGCAGTGGTGCTGGAGAAGAGTGTTGAATATACCATGGACTGCTAGGGAACAATCACCCTGGAGAGGGTGAAGCCAGAATGCTCCTTGGAATCCAAGATTCTGAAACTTCGTCTGACATACTCTGGGTATGTTGCAAAGAGGAAGTGGTCTTTGGAGAGGCACATCATGTTTGGCGGGTGGAGAGACAGCACAGGAGAGGAAGACCCTCAATGAGATGGATCGATTCTGTGACTTGAGTGGTGGGAATGAGTGTGTTTGAGATGGTGAAGTTGGCACACGGTAGAACGGCATTTAGGGCTCTTGTACATAGGGTCATAGGGTCGCTATGAGTCCCAAGCAACTCGTTGGCACATAAAAACAACAACAACAAGAACAATACATATTTGATTTCTTGTCTTCATATTGTAGATGCTGATTGT
Organism: Elephantulus edwardii; assembly: GCF_000299155.1. NCBI lineage: Eukaryota > Metazoa > Chordata > Mammalia > Macroscelidea > Macroscelididae > Elephantulus > Elephantulus edwardii. The sequence goes on along the minus strand of NW_006399768.1, from coordinate 4,195,248 downwards.
GAATCAGAGTGAAATAAAATCATTGACAACTTTAATATTTTCTCCATCTACCATAACGTTGCCTATTTTTTGTATTTTCTTTTATACTGAGATACAATCCATACTGAAAGTTTCAAACTTTGATCTTCTTCAGTAAGTCCTTCAAGTCTTCACTTTCTGCAAGCAAGGTTGTGTAATCTGGGTAATGCAGGCTATTGATGAATCTTCCTATAATCTTGATTTTATTTTGTTCTTCATACCCATCAGCTTCCAAAATTACTTTCTCAGCAAGTAATTAACTATGAGAAAAGATACAACCCTCATGCATGTAATTCTTTATTTTAAACCAAATGTATTCCCTTTGTTCTCTTCAATTACTTACTTCTTGGTCTAAATACATGTATTTCACATAATCCTGATTAAGAGTTTTGGAATTTTCTTTCTTCTCAATGTTATCCAGAATTTAATATGATACACAAAGCCAAATGCCTTTGCATAGTGAGTTAAACAAAACGAAAGAAAAGAAAACAAAACAAAACAAAATAAAACCACCTTTCTGAAATTCTCTACTTTCAGATAGGATCTATCTGGTGTCAGCAATGATTTATTTTGTTCCATGGCCTCTTCTGAACCCAGTTAAAATTTCTGACAGTTCTATGTCAGTACTGTCCAGTTATTTTTGGCCAATCTTAAGAAATACTTCACTTGCATTTGATATTAATAATATCAAATATTTAATCTCTAAATTCTCTTGAGTCACTTTTTTTGTATATTGAGAACAAATATGGATCTCTCTTCTAGCTGGTTGGCCAGGTAGCTGTTTTCCAGTTTAGTTTTTTTTTTTCCCATTATGTTGTTGTTGTTGTGTGCCATTGAATTGTAACCAATCCATAGCTGACCATCCGGTGGGCTTTCAGAGGCAGTTAATTACATGGGAGATTGCCCATCGTGCTTCTATGAAGCAGCTGGTAGATTCAAACTGTTTCCCTTTGGGATTGCAGTACAGCTTCTTGCCACTAGGCCACCAGTCGAGACAAATGAAAAAAGATTTTGCAACAAGATTTCCACCTGGTTTTGTTGGTTTGCTTATGTAAAATGTTTTTATTGGTTTGCATACAATAACTCATTTCAACTGTGTTTCTTTCATATATATTGTATTTTATACAATCTTTCATTTACATTGTGTTTCATTAAATCATTTACACTATATATTATACAACCAGTCGGTCACTAATGATCACCTGTTTTAATTTCTTCTAAAATATTTTATTCCAATACTATCATAAAATATTTATAAACCCTATACAAAGTTACTCTATTAAATGGAGTGGAAAATGTCATTTTTATGCTATTTTAAATTACATAATGGTTATACACTGTTCTGAAGGGAGCTCTGGAGACATAGTCTATAGAGAATTGTGCTGCTAATTGGATGGCAAAGCCTCTCTGACAGTTCGATCCACTTGCTGCCGTGAGGGGAAAAGACGGGCCACTTCCTTCCATGAGATTTAGAGCCCCAGAACGCCAACGAAGGATTAGCTATGAGTAGGTTCCAACATTACAGCAGTGAATTTGAGTTGAGTTTTTTAAGTGGAATGAATTTAACTTCATGCTTTTTGTTTTTTCCCATTTATTTATACTGAGCAGAAATTTACCTCAAAACGGACTGTGGCACTGGTTTTTCCATGTGAGAATGAAAGTTTTAAAAACTTGTTAATTAAATTGAGGTATTTTTGTGTTATTGTTAGTGGTGTTAATTGCAGTTACTTTGTGAGTTTATGTAGAATGGAACAGAACACTGGTTTTGTGTCAACAACCTCAAGATCGTTGGTTCCCATGCAATTACAATCTCTGTAAACGCAGGATCAATTATGAGTCAACTCTGATTTGACAGCAAATAACACCACCATTTTCAACAATAAAATGATTCAAATTTACAGGAATAAAAGATCGTTGATATGCTTGATTCCACTGTCATAGCTATTGTGCTAATCCACCTAATAGAGCATATCCCCTTTTTTATTAATTTTTACGAACATTTACAGAGATTTTGGATTTCCATTCATTCATTGTTGCACTTTTCTCCCCACCCACTCCACCCCCACCCCCGTTCACTCTTCTCCTTGAAAAGCAAAAGAAAAATTCCTTCATTGGTATCCCCGCCCCTCACCCCGAGTATACTCCACTCAGCAACCTTCATTCTGGACCCTTATGATAATCATAATGTCCTAAAATATAATGCTTTTAAACTGTTCCCTCCCTCATTGGTTTCAATGCAGTATACATAATTCATTAAGTTTTTCTCCTTCTTACCCCAACCCTGATGTCAGTCCCATTCTACAGCAGTGGCACTAAGAGCATATGCTTTTATTTCACCAGTATAATAACCTTTTCCAGCAATTGCTCTTTCTGACAGTATACCCTGGGGAAATGAGCCAAAGTTTCACCATCTTTGCTTCCAGAATATTTTCATGTAGGATTTAAGTTAAGACTGGTTTCTTTGTTCTTTTAGTAGTCCGAATTATATTGAATATTCGTCACCAGTGCTAGTTTGAATACATAATTTCTCCTGTCTTCGTGTCTTTCAAACAGAAAAGACTAAAGAAAGTCACAGCTATGGTATTACCAGCCTTTCCTCTGTAAATATATTTTTTTTAAAAATACATGCCTATCTTTGATCTGAGCAATAATTTGTTATCTTATTTTGTTTTCTAATAGTCACATATGACACCAGAATATAATGCTAGGCAAGTAGAAGACACTGAATAATTGATGAGTTTCATTTAGTTCTAATAATACAAATTGACATATTGTTTAGAGGACTGTAGGCTGTATGTATAGTTGTGTGTGTGTTTGTGTGTGTGCATGTGCAGACACAGAAAAATGTGTTATTTGCATATTTGTATAAATGAGAAACATACAATTTTTAAAGCATTAAGGCTTCTTTATCTAAAAGAAAACAGGCTTTTCAAATCTGTCTTCATCTCTGTTTCCTAATGAGGCTGGGAAGATTAACTACCTATCAAGTACATAGAGCCCCACATCTCTAGTGTGTCATCATTTCTGATGATTTGTAATAATGTACAGTGGAGTAAGGTAGTTGAGGTTCTCCCACAAAATATTGGAATTGTTTTTCATTTTAATACACTTCCTTTATTTAAAAAAATCATAAAATGTTCCTTAGAATGACAGTTGAGTCTCAATATTTATGACTCTCTGATTGCTCTAGCAGTTATTTATAAAAACGAGTGCACAAGTAAAATGTAAGCGGAAAAGATTAAAATTCAGAATTATAAACTTTTTTCATTTATATGGATACTCAGTTCTTGCCTGGAAGTTTTATGTGTCAATCTTAGTTTTCATGTGTTTGACGATCCTTGAAAAAGTACGTAATTTCTTCTTTGAAAATATATGAACAGTTTAAGTTTTTTAAAACACTAGCCTTTGAAACAGCATATTCTACACTCCTACCATCTTCCCCTGCACCATTTTATGTCCTGCTCTTGACTAAATACCAGGCACACACACCATCCATCTAAGAAATGAATGATTCCGTTTGGGGCACATGCTGGGGAGCATATGACTAAATGAAAGAAGATAAATGACAAAAAATCATTATCTTTGGGATATTTAAATTGAGTATGATTTATTCTATTTAAATGACTGATTAGTGATATGTGCTCAAAATTGTTCAATCATTTTTGAAGATTTTTTTGTTTTCTTGAATAAGTTTTCAGATTCATACGCCTTAAGCCTAAATTATGTATTAAGTGCAGTAAGACTAAGTTACGCTAAATTCCTTTACCTCAAATGCAGCTCTTGAATTACTTTATGATTTTTGTGATTGGTCTTTTCTTGAAATAGTGTATTTATTATCTATCTATCTATCTATAATGCAGCTCTTGAATTACTTTATGATTTTTGTGATTGGTCTTTTCTTGAAATAGTGTATTTATTATCTATCTATCTATCTATCTATCATCTATTATCTATCTATTGATCTATCTATTATAAATTAATATATTATGCTGCCTCTAATTTGTATTTAGTGAAGAGGCATAAGAGGAATAATTTTACTTTCCTTTTATGGTGAAGTTAATGTAAGCTCATTACTAGAAACTCTTACTGCTGTAATAGAGGTTATGCACGTAGCTATGGCTTAGTTTGTAGCAAGTTGCATTGCCAACTCAAAGGGTGCACATCTCAGGCAGTTTAAATTCACCAGCAGTCCTAAGAAAGAAAAATGGAGATCTGACGGAGGGTCCCTATGAGTTGGAAGTGATATGATTGCAGAGAGATTGAATTTTACAGAAAAATCAACATTGTTAATCAATATATTGAGAAAGGAGTAAGGAAGATGTTCCTCCTGCTCCCTCCACAGAAAATACTTAAATTTTGGTATAAAACCCAAGGTTCACAGCATTTTCTTAATTTATATTTTCCTGATTTGTAACTGCTTTCAAGAATTATTTATTGAGTGCTACCATATAGGTCCGTAGTTGCTGTGATTCTGAACACTGTGACACTGATGTGTTAAATGTGAGAATGGTTACCCATGGTGGACAGTGTTTGGTGGAGCTCCCCGATTCAAACAAGCTTGGAAGCAGGAGTGGCATCCACTTCCAAAAGAGCTTGTGTTTGGAATCCGTGTGAACCTGGAGAAACTATGAAAGTTATACAAATATTTTGGTCTATCGTTTATAGGGTCTCTATGAGTCATCTATGACTCAACGGCACTTAACAACAGAACCAGACATAGTTTCAGGTGTAGGGCATAGAGCAGCAAATAACACAGAGAAAAGACTTATGAGATTTATATTTGTTTGAGTCCTGAGAAACAAGATTTTTAAAATACTTGTTATGTGAGATTATTGAGTTTTATAAAAAAAGTACTTGAACAGTTACATATGTTACAGCTTTTCTGTTAAAACAAAAAAAACCAAAATGAATAATTCAGGATTAAAATCCTTGGAGCAGTATTGTGCAAAAGACTGTAGTTTTTTTAAAAAAAATCCTTTTTATTGATTTGACTTCTGAGTAGAAGCAAGTACATATTATCTTGAATTAAACTGACCCAACTAGGAAGAAAGTAACATAGAAACTTTAAAGGAACTATCAAGATTGCCTGTGGAGAATATTGTAAGCATGTTCTCAGCAACTATTAAATGATTTCCAAACATACAAGGCAAATAGTGAAATGCAAAGAAGAAATACCTCATTGCAGCTGGTCCAAGAGGAAGGTTTTATTCAAAACAATATAAAAAACAAACTAATAGTCAATTTTAGAAATTTAAGGAAAAATTAAGACTTTATGCATTGCTAGCCCTACTCACAGAAGTGAAAGTTCAGTCATCTATTTCCCATTGGCCCATCCATTTCCTATTTACCTCTTTCTCCATCTGACTTGTATGGATCTGGTTACAATTCATGTAGCAATAAAGAATGGTATGTCTGTTCAGAAGGCCTCTCACTTTGCTGGTTTCCCCCCACGCCCCCATTTATATAAATGTGATCACTAATTTATTCATTTGAAAAATGAAGGACACCAAGCTCAGACAATAGTGGTGAGTATTGAATATGATGTAAGTAAAGATATGCTGAAAAACTAAGAAATAGCATCATAATTAATGCTTCTTTAAGGAATGGAAATAAAACCCCTGAGATACTCAAGGTCTTTATATATACAATAACTTATCAAATGCTACAGCAGGTGGCAGAGTTCTTATTTTGGTCAAATGTCCAATTACGCCTCAAATCATAATATGTGTGAGGGTGACTGTTCTGTCTGTGGAGAGTTCTAGCAAACCCACCCTTTTCTGATGCCCAGTTACTCACTCTTGCCAGGCTGGTCCCAGATGGAACTTTATAGGGGACATATTTTCTGTAGATGTGACCAACTCTAGAGCATGGAACATCAAACATTTCTCCTCCACACATCCAAACCTAAGGAAAGAAAATTTGGAAAAAAAAAACAACAACAAAAGAGAACTGTGAATTTGTGGATAGAAAAATTATTAGCAAAGTTTTTAAAAGATATTAAAATGTGATACATTTTCAAACCAATATTTTTTTAATAAATGGCTAACCCAAGAAGAAAACCATGATTTATTCTAGGTTTTTAAAAGCGTATATCAAAACTCAAGTTCAGTAACATTTTTTTTTTTACTTTATTATTTTGTGTGTGTGTATAGTCAAATCAGATCTGACAGGTACAGGAGTATATTGCCCCTCCTTCTCCAGCAGAGCATCTGGTAGATTTGAACAGTATACCTCTGGGATTGCAGTGCAGCTTCTTGCCACCAGGCCACCAGAGCTCCCTTTAAAACTCAAGTTCAGTAACATTTTAAAATCAAGTTGGCATTTGCCTTTTCATTTTACTCTTGTAGTCAAGTGGTAAGAAGCTGCACTGTGAACCTGAAGGTGTGAAGTTCATATTCACCAGATGCTCTGAGAGGAAAAAGATGAGTAGTCTCCTCTAGTGTGATTTACAGCGTTTGACTACCAGCATGGGGGTCCACTCTGAGTTGGTCCTGACTCCACAGTACATAACAATAACAACAAAATAATTCTATGACAAATACTACATTGGGTCATTATTTAATTTTCATATATCTTTTTTTACATAGTGCTTCAAGTCCTTTTCAGTTTCAGCAAGCAAAGTTGTGTAATCTGCATAACTTAGGTTGTTGATGACTCTTCCTCCAATCCTGATGCCACATTCTTCCTCATAAAACCCAGCTTCCTGAATTATCTGTTCTGCATATAGATTGAAAACCATGGAGACAGGATGCCCTTTTATCATGATTTTTCACTTAGACTTTATCCTGGATTGTATAATGGACTTTACCCCATAAAAGAAGGAACAATCAATACATAAATTCAATCTTTATATTTGCTAGATAGTTAACTACTTTAATTTTCAGAAAAATAATGAAGAGTGTTAGATATACATCTTGTTCTAAAATACAGTCAGACCTCAGTATACACAGAAAATTGAATCCAGGTCCTCACAGATATGAAAATCGAAGGACTCTTGTTATTTAAAATGCGTAGTATTTACATATCATCTATGCATGTTCTCCTGTAAACTAGTTATTAAAATCTGTGCTGTCAAGTCAAAGGCACATGTTTCAAATGTACTTGCTGCTTCATAAGAAAGATGGACAATTTCCTCCAGTACAATTCACTGCCTCTGAAACCCAACTGGAGGGTCAGCTGTGACTTGGTTCTCATTCGAGGGTGCTCAACATAAACAAGATTATTTATAATATGTAGTACAATATAAGTAGCATTTTTTGCTTCCTTTTAGCCTCTGAGGGATGGCTATGAACACTTAATTTCTTCCATCTCCCAATACTTGTTATTCAAGGTTGGTTTAATCCAACCAAGGTTGGTTGGATGCAGAATCCACAGATACAAAAAGCCTATTACAAAATACCAAAATAGAGAATGAGAAATTTTTTACTTAGCTTACACTTACCTCCCTATTGATTTTTTTTTTAAAATCATTTTAGTTTTTGTATAGCAGAACACACATAATTTTAACAGGTTTCTACATATGCAATACAAAGACACTGTCTATCAACATTCTTTGAACTGTACAACCTTATACCCTTTCTTTTTTGAGTTGTTCCTCTAACAGTAACATAAACCAGGAGGGCAGTTGCCTCTCAGTTTCTTATCTTTCCAGTTGTTAATGTCCATTTAATCCCCAAACACTGGATTTTAAAAGACCATGATGCTCAAGTGCTCAAGGTGATCAAGTAAACATACTCTTTACTAATTAATTTAAACTACTGTTCTCACCTCTGAGCCAACAGGCAACATCATGGTAGATAGGGGGCGGATAGTAAATTGTCACCAATTTCATCTTACTTCTATCCACAATTCAGCACCCTTGGTATCAGCAGTCAGGAAATCAAAAGACATTGCACTGGGGAAATCTGTTCTACAAGACCTCTCCAAAGTGCTGAAGAGCAACGATTTCAGTTTAAAGACTAAAGTGTACCTGTGCCAACCCATGGCATTTTTAATTACTTGCTATGCATCTGAAAGTTGGGCACCGATTAAGGATGCGAGATTAAGAATGGATGCCTTTGGATCGTGGTGTGGAGAATAGTGTGGGCTGCTGGAAAACACACAAGTATGCCTTGAAAGGAACACAACCAGGTTGCTCCTTAGAAGCAAGGATAATGAAACTGAGTCTTATATGCCTTGGGTATGCTGATAGGAGGGCCTAGTATTACTGGGGAAGGTGGAGGGTCAGTGATGGAGATGAAGATCTTCAGCACAATGGATTGACACAGTGACTATAACATTGGACATAAGTATATTGGAAATGATGAGGATAGCATGGGGTAGGGCAGGGCTCAGTTCATTTATTTTCATGGAACTCTGTGAGATGTTGTTGACATGCTGGCTTGTAAAAGAACTGTTCAGTTTTAAGAAGACTTATTAAGAAGGAGATTTTTAAAAAAAAATTAAGTCTTTACTATTATCCCAGTTTTGTGAGTGCTTTAATTTTATTTTACCAAGAAAAATGATATTCCAAGTGAAACTGGTTGAACAAACACCAATGAAGGATGTAGGAACCCCTAGGGAAGGCAATGCAATTCTTTACAAACATTCAATTTCTTTAAGTGAATTCAGGTACTGTTACTCATGGTACCAATTTCAACCTAATGGGATGCTTAGCAAGACATCAGAGATACATGTAGATGATATGAAGTTTGTAGAAGCAATAAACATCCTAAATACAGTGTTAACATCTCAATATATCCGAAGGGGCTAGAGACGTGTAAGATTAAGCATAAAAATCCCAAAAGTAAGGAACTGTTCTAGAATAAAAAAACCCAAACAAATATAAAAAGTAACTCTTTTAGAACAAAATGGTATGAAGAAAGATTGAGTAACACCAATAAAAAAGAAACCAACAAAGCCCTCAAATGCATTGTTTTCAAGTCAAAACCAACCCAAAGCTGACCTTCCATTGTTTGTTGTTGTTATGTGCCGATTAGTCTCCTGCAACTCACAGTGACCCTATGTACAACAGCCCTAAACCCTGATCTTATCCCTTGCAAATCTTGTTGTCTCTGACACACCTATCCCCATTATCACAGTGAAGGAATCAATCCATCTCTTTGAGAGTCTGGAAATCTCAAAGAAAACTGATGTGTTCAAACTGTCTTTGACTTAGCTTTGGATAAAGAATAGAATTAACAGATGATTCTAATAACAAATGCTCACTTTTTTATATACAACTAACACTGTAAGTGTATATTAAGTATTCATAAAGGGTTCATTAGGGTTTATTGACTAGACAAAGGTATTTGACTGTATGAATCACCCAAGTTATGGCTAACATTGAGAAGAAATAGAAATCCCAGAGCACTTAATTGTCTTCATGTGAAACCTATACTTAGGCCAAGAGGTTGCTGTGTGAACAAAGCAAGGGAGAACTACATGTTTTAAAATTAAGAAGAGAATGGGTCATTGTTGTATTCTCTCTTCATACGTATTCAAAATATGCTGAGCCAATTATTAGATACACACACTCTGGGAAGAAGAATGTGGCATCAAGATTGAAGACTAATCAATATTTGCATCATGCAGATGACACAACCTGCTTGCTGAAACTGAGGAGGATTTGAAGCATTTGTTGCACAAGATCAAAGAATACAGCCTTCAATACAGATTGCATCTCAACGTCAAGAAAAAAAAATTATCACTGAACCTATAGGCAACATCATGATAGATGGAGAAAAGATTGATATTGTCAACAACTTCCTCTTACTTGAATCAACACCTTTTGTACCAGCAGTCAGGCAATCAGATGTATTGCACTAGGAAAGTCTGTAGTCAGGAACCTCTTCAAATTATTGAGGAGTAATGATGTCAGTTTGGTGATTAAGGTGAGTTTGATTCAGGTCTTTGGTCTTTCTGATCACTTGCTATGGATTTAAGAGAGTAACAGAAAAAGAATTGATGCCTTTGAGCTGTAGAGTTTCAGAAGACTACCAAACATCCCCATTGACTTCCAAAAGAACAAACAAATATGTCTTGGAGGTAGTGCAGCCAGAGTGCTCCTTGGAGGTAAAGATGATGAAGCTTTACCTTATATATTTTGAGCATGTTGCTAGGAGGGCCTTGTGGAGAGACATGATGCTCAGAAAGGTGGAGGATTAGAAAAAGAGAGGAAGACCCTCACCCAGGTGGATTGACACAGTAACTGCTGCAAAGGGCTCTTGTGTTTCAGGAAGTGTGAGGATGGCACAGGACAGGACAGGGTTCAGCTCTATTGTTTATAGGATTGCTATGGGTCACACCTGGCTCGATGGCACTTAATAACTACATAAAAATATACATTGTGCATGGATTATTTTATTAAATACTCATAAACCAATGACAGAAACTGTACAGGTAGAGAAAGGAATGACTGTGTAGAGTGGAGAGGTAACTTGTCTAAGTACATATAAATGGGAAGAACTGAAATTTGAATCCTATTAGGAATTGCTAGTGCTTTACATGTAGCACTACTGGCCAAAAGGTTGGTGGTTTGAGACCATCAGTCACTCCATAGGAGAAAGATGATCGGTCTCCTTCAATAGAGGCAGATAGCCTTGGAAACTGATGGAGGGTCACCATGAGTTGACATTGATTTGTTGGCAGTGAGTTTGTTTTTTGACTTGTTTTGTCAAGAGTCATTGGATGGTTGTTGTTATATACCATAGACTGCACTACAACTCATAATAAACCTGTGAACAACAGATTTGAACTTTGCCCAATCCTGCACTATCCTCACAAATTCCAACATTTTTGAGCCCATTTTATTGTCACTATGTTAATTCCTCTGTTGAGTTTCTTCCCCTTATTCTCTGATCTTACACCTTTTCCAGCAGGTTGTCCTTTTACTAGGCTGGCCTCTCTTGCCAATGTGCCCAACATAGATGTGATGGAGTTTCATCATCTTTGTTGCTAAGGAGTACCCTGGTTACACTTAATTCTAAAAAGTTTATTTGTTCCTTTGACAAACCATGGGATATTCAATACTTTTCTCCAAAACCACAATTCAAAGGTAATCATTCTTTGTGCTTATTAATTGTCTAACTTTTAGATGAACAGCAAGCAACCAAAAATATAATGATTTTGATCATTACCTCTCACACATTGGCAGACTAGACAGGTAGCAAGTGAGAACTATTGTTTTGATCCCTGTGTGGTACAGATAGTGAATTCAATTGGCTGATATCTAAATGGCTGCAGGCTTCCCAGATTTGCCTACAAAGAACTATATGGTGAACTATTCAAAAAAATTAATCACTGAAAAAATTATTAAGAGTAAATTTCCTACATTTTATTTCTCGTTTCTTTTCTCTCTCAGCTTGAATGAAAGAAGATGGCACAGAAGATAACTGAGTACTTAGATTTCAGAACCACGAAATGGATGATCCCTAGGTTCCTTAAAAGTTTGGTGAACTAGAACAAGATCTTCTCCCCAAACCTCATTGTGACAGAAGAACCAGGGAAATGATAAAGATGTAAAAATCTTGGTAAAAAAATCGATGCAGACTATATTTTGGTTTTATAGTCATTTATTTATTTTGATATTCAAAATAAAATATGAAAACTACAATAAAATCTGACAAAGCTGCAATCTGTATAATGTGGAAATATACCAGAGAAGGAAAGCCCAAATCTTGTCCACTAACACAGATGATAAAATCCTTATAAGATTGTAACTTGTCAAAGAAAGAAAACTTATAAGATCCATATTAATAAGACAGTACCGTCAAGTTCAGGCTCCTACAGATTACATTAAAAGTATTTGAGAGAATAATTTCTTATTTCCGCATTTTAGAGAGAAGATATGCAAGTAAGTGGGCAAGAGAAGAAGACGTAAGAAATAGGATGGAAAATTACCTGAGGTAATTCTGTGTATAATAAATGTTTGTTCTGTGTATAATAAATATGTATGGTGCATTACAGGTTGAGCTCTTGAATGAGAAGTTGGCAGTTTGAATCTACCAGGTCTTCTTTAGAGAAAGACGAGCAATATCTTTCCATAAAGATTGTTGTTGTAGTTGTTGTTATGTGCCGTCAAGTTGCTTGCGACCCTATGTACAACAACCCTAAACCCTGCTCTACCCTGTGCCAATAGCACTGCCTCTGACACAATCATCCCGATTACCCCAGTCACTGAATCAATCCCCTCTTGCGCTGTCCCTCCACCCTCCCAAGCATGATGTCTCTTTCCAAGGACCTGTCCCTTCTTACAACATGTACAAAGTATGTCAGACAAAGACCCAGAATTCTTGCCTCCAAGGAGCAGCCTGTTTAACTCTCTCCAGGATGAATCTGTTTGTTTCTTTTGCAATCTATGGCATCTGACCTCAGCTGTGATATTTTCAGCTGCTATATGTGCATATGAAAGGAAGAAAATGAATAAAGAAAAGCAAATAAGAATCATTATCATTGAATTGCAATGTTGGCAAAGAATACGGAATATAACATGAAACCAGACTGCTTCTTTGAAACAAGGATGGTGAGTTTTTTTATCATCACTGTTTGCAGATGTTTTCAAGAGAGGCCAGTTCTTGGGAGAGGAAACCATGCTTAGAAAAGTAGTGGGTCAAAGAAACAGAAGAATATTCTCAATGAGATGGACTGACACAGTGATGTAACAATGAGTTTAAATACAGTGGAGATTATAGGATGACATAAATTGGGCAATGTTTTGTCTTGTTTGTTATGCATAGGGCTGCTATGAGTTGGAAGCAAGTTGACTGTGCTAAAAGAAATTTCATCATCAGTTATTTAGCACATATTAGATACTTAATAAATATTTACTGAGTAATTAATATGGCCATCTCTCATTTCAATTATGCCTCTACTTCTTATGTAGGGCACAAAGACTTTTCCTATTTGAGTGTTACTTTATACAACCTGACTCACCTTGATTTATTTCATAAACACTGTCATTTTCCCCTCATCTTTTGCTATGTTTTCTCACAAACAATTTATACCTTCTTTATTTGTGTGCCAACCACTCCTTTGTTTCAATAGGTATTTTCACAAACACCTCAGGAAGGGAAGATCAGCTGGCAAACAAATGTGGAAGGTATAGTCTATTTGTGTAAAAAATAGAGTATTAGTTCTATACCAGAGATATTACCTTGCATTTTTTTCCTCCTGTCAGTCTTTCAACATCAATACCTGTTTCAGTAGAAATAACAACATCTTGATGCAGTAGAGAGAGATGTTTAGGAAAGCATGTGTTTAGAAAACTGTTGTGACATTTGTCAAATTCAGTATGTGTTCTGAAAAATGTGATTTATATTTGTAACAGACATTCTTGTTAGTACAATGCAATGACAATCTATAAAAACTATGATGTCAGAGTATCTAATTCTTCGAGACAAGTTTTAGATTTACTAATAACATGTCTTCTTTTGACAACATAAATATATTAAAGCAATGCTATTTTATCCATGAATAAGCACAGGGCACATTTCTCATAATGTAGTTTAAATTGACTGGATAATTAAATGCTTGCTTTATTTTTTTTAATCGCCTTTCAATATATGCTGCAAACTAGAATTTAGATCTATAAAGAATGTTAAATTGAAAGAAATCTTAAAATTACACTACTCATTTAAAATGTGAAATTAATTTCAGTAAGAAATTGATTGTCAGGAGGATAATGAAGAAACTTTATTGTCAGGTACAAGATAAAAAATAATAAATAATGTGGAAATAGTGGTCTAAATTTTCAAAACCATGCTTATTAAAGCATTCCTTTCCATACTCTTCTGTCTTTCTAATATTATCTCTCCAGCTCTTGCTATTTCTTTTAAGCTGTACAAGTTGTGTTTCACGACAGCTCAAATAAACTAGTATCTTTAAGGGAGAAAGATGTGCAATCTCCTCTAGGGTGATTTACAGCCTTGGAAATCCAATGGACAGTCGTTATAAGTTGGTTCTGACTCCATAGAAACAACTTTTTTTTAAATTGCTTTGTTTAGTTTCCTTTCTATTCCTCTGAGATGCATATTACCCTCCCACATGCATCAGTGCTGGGCTACATACTTCTGCTTAGAATTTTTTTTCCAGAACTCTTCACTGCTAAATCCCTCATCTCGTCAATGAGTCTTTCTCAGAAAGTCTTCCATTACTGCATCCTCAGTTCTTATCATCCTATATTACGTGGACAGAGCACTCACCATTTCTAACACAGCAGAAAATTAATTTATTTATACTGCTATTCTCCTTCTCCCAAACTTAAGGATCATTATTTTGCTTATTAAGTAATGCATCATAAGAACCTAGAACAAATTCTTCCATGTTTGTTGACTGAATTAATAAGTGAATGGTTTGATGTTATAAAATAAGGTAAATTCCAGACATCTCAATTATTTAATGCACTCTGGTGGCCTAGTGAGTATTCAGTGTGCTGCCTCCCAAAGTATGTGGTCAGAATTCACCAGTGGCTCAAAGGTAGAATGATAGACAGTCTCCTTCCATGTGATTTACACCCTCTGAAAACCTGCTGGAGGGTCAGCTGGGAGTTGATATTGACTCAGTGGCAATTAATTAGTTAATGATAAATCCACTTATTGTAAGTAGATTCTGAGTCATAGTGACAAAATGGGACAGAAAAAATTTTTATAGGGTTTCCAAAGTTGTAAATAATTTTTATTTAATTGCTAAGTTACACATAAAGAGCCCTAAAATGGCACACAATAAATGCTTTTGAATGGTAGTCGTATGATATATAATTTGCTTAGTGGACTACCTCTATTCTTCTGCTATATTGGGGGCAATGTAGGGTAGCTCTTGTGTACTTTAGGGAGCTCTGGTGGGCTAGTGGCACGAATAGCAGCCAGTCCTGAAGGGATGCGGTTTGAATCTATCTGCTGCCCCACAAGAGAAGGTTGGGCAACCTCCTCTCATGTGGTTAACTGCCTCTGAAAACCCTCTGGAAGGGAAGCTGGGTCGGTTCCAACTCTACAGTATACAACAACATTGTGTACTACATGTTGCTTTGTATGAGAGACGTCAAAGCGTATGACATCATGAAAGTTTGTGAAAGTGTGTGGAGGGGAGATAGGAATTGCATTAGCTGTTACTTATCTTAGATAGGAATTATCTTAGCTGTTACTCTTGCACTTAAGAAAGGTAAACAGTGTCATGGAGACCAATTCACATTGGACTTGTGTGTTGTAGGGTATTGATCTTGAAGAGTAGAAAAATAAAACCCCTAAACTGGAGAAGAGTATTCAATATATCATGGACCACTAAGAGAACAAACAAGTTCATTCTGGAGATGGTAAAGCCAGGCTGCTCCTTGGAGGCAAGGATTCTGATGCTTTGTCTGACATGCTTTGGACATGTTGCAAGGCAGAATCAATCCTTGGAGAGGGACGTCATGCTTGGGCAGGTGGAGGAACAGCATAGGAGAGGAAGACCCTTCATGAGATGGATTGATTCAGTCACTGAGGTAATGAGGATAGTTGTGTTGGAGATATGCACAGGATAGAGCAGGGTTTAGGGCTGTTGTACATAGAGTCACTATGAGTCACAGGTGACTTGACAGCACACAACAATAACAACAACAACAACAAACTTCTAAAGTTAATATCTGAATGCACTCTGGAAGTTTCTATAAAATTATCACAGAGATTTGAGTGAAAGACTTGAAAGTTAAGTGGTGTTTTTTGGGGGAGGAAACTTTCCATATAAACAGCTCTTGGACTGGTGAACAAACTGATTTACTTTAAATAAGCTTACACAACAGAGCAATATTGTAGTTAAAGGTTGTCTGATTTTTCTTGTTAAGGAGAAACAGCAACAGAAAAATTTGGAAAGAATGTCAACATTAGGAAGATTATTTCACCAGGAAGTCAAATTGACCTTAACACAGAGACTGAGTGTTGTGCAAATTTTCACATCTTTCTCATTTTATAACTATATATAAAAGGGGAAATAAAATTCAATAGGGGATTAGGAAAATGCCGTCAGACATAAAAGAAGTAACAACTGGGAGGAATTCATACCTACTGTTAGGCTTATATCTAATAGACATAAAATTTAACTTGAAAATGTTGTTTCACCTGAGGTACCTTTTGTTGGGTAATTGAAATGAATCTCAGACTGGCTTGTGAGACATTTAGCAGCTGTTTATGTTTACCTTTGAGTTTCTGAATGGGTTTAGAATCATTTTAATATTTTCTTTGGAAGATCAATTCTGGGCATGTTGAATTAAAATGGATATTTTTATGTCACCTATACTGAATATTGTAAGCAAAAATATCCCATAGGAACAATTCTGGACATTTTCTTGTGTATCTAGAGGTATATGGTGTGCCATAAAAAGGCTTCTGTCACATTTTAGACAAAAATATATCTACCATTTGTGATACTTTGCAGACTCAGGAGTGACAAGATGTCTTTAACATAGCTATCTCATAAAAACAATGACTAGGTATATAAAATATTTTAATATCATCTTTAGCATGAAAAGGATTTCTAATGAGGATATTTTATAAGATTGACTTTACTTTTAACAATACTATTTGTACAAAGTATTATCACAATAGCATATAAAGATAGCTTAAGGGGGAAAAATGCACTCCTAAAATGAAATTGAATTGTACCTTCTAGGGAGATAAAGAAACTATTTTAAAGGTATAAATGAAATGCTGTAGAATATCTTGAGTGTTTAGACAACTATGAAGAATCTTAAAATGAATATTTATTGAAATAATAGGCCCTTTGCTGGTGTCCTTGAGACAAGACTCATATTGAGAATCAAGAATATTAGAAGTTTGCAAGATCAGGAACTGAGTGAGATAGAGGAGCAGAGAAGCTGGTTTTGGGATCTTAGCCCAGACTCAGACCTCTTGCTTTTTGGATCCTGATGTTGTTAGCTGCCATTAAGTTGTCCTCAACTTATGGCAACCTCATATACAACATGACACAACCCTGTAGATCCTGCACCCTGCCCATGCCTGGTTGTGTTTGGATCATGTGAATTAGAGTGTATTTATTGGCTGACATTTGGAAGTAGTTCAGGAAGACATCCCACCCACAATATACAAGAAAGCAACCTCACAGGGGAGTGGAGAAGTAGTGAGTGGATAGAAGTGAGTGGAAGCCTAAGCCATCAACTAGGATTGGCTAGGGGTAGGGGTGTGAGATGCTGGAAGGGCAAGGAGAGGGAACTGAGCTGGGTGCTGGCAGAGCAGGGGTAAGGATAGGAACAAGACACATACACCTCAGGGGATGGCAGGCAGGACCAACACCTGAACAGTTAATTGAATAATGAGAAAGGTCTCTCATCTGCTCTTTTAGACAAAATCCTTGCATTATAGTAGAGCATCCAAATTAAGACATATATTATGGAGAAGACTTTGTCATCCACTCTCGGAATGAGAGTCCTCAGAAAACTCTATGTACAATGGAGAAAATTTAGAGTGGACTAGCCGATATAGTACCAGAAGAGGAACCTACTCACTGAGAGTTACAGAGGAGGAGAAACCGTTGCAAACAGACACTAATGATTAGAACACGAAATGTGAGAAGTGTGAATGTAAGAAAATTAGAGATAGTTAAGGAATAAATGGAATTCATAAATATTGGCATACTAGACATTGGCGATAGGAAATGGGTTGATATGGGACATTTTGAATCAGATAGTCATATGATCTACTACACTGGAGATGAAAAGGTGGGGAAAAATGGAGTTGCTTTCTTGGTTAAAAGATCATGTCTAGATCCGTACTGAATTACAATGTTGTGAGTGACAGGATAATATCCATATGCATACAAGAAAGACCTGTTAACACCATTATCATTCAAACGTATGCACCAACAACCAGGGCCAAAGAGGAGGATATAGGGGACTTCTAACAACTTTTGCAGCAGTCCAAAATCTACACATGAAACCAAGATACTTTAATAAAATGAGTAACTGGGATGCAAAAGTTAGAAATAGGAAACAAGGATCAATAGTTGGAAAGTATGGACTTGGTGACATAAATGAGGCTGGAGACAGAATGATAGAATTTTGTACAATCAATGACCTATTCATTGTAGACAACTTTTATAAGAAAAATTACAGGCAACTCTGCCCATGGACTTTACCTGATGGTCTACACAGGAATCAGACCGACTGTATCTGCAGAAGAAATTGCTGAAGAAGCTCAGTATCAGTTGTGAAAACTAGGCCAAGTGCTGATGAGATGGATATTGGCTAAAAGCAAAAATTACCAGATTTTCTATCTCTATTCCATTGATGATGAAAAGCCATTTGATTATGTGGGTCACAAAAAATTGTGGCTAACCTTGAAAATAATGGGCATCCCAGAATACTTAATTGTGTTCATGCAAAACCTATACTCGAATCATGAAGCAATAGTTAGAACAGAGCAGAGAAACACTGCATGGTTCAGGATCAGGAAAGGTGTGTATCAGGGATGCATCCTATTTGCATAGCTTTTTAATATATAGGCAGAACAGATCGTTCTGGAAGCTAAACTTTAAAGAGGAATCTGGCTTCAGGACAGTAGGAAGATTCATCAACCACCTGTGTTATGCAGATGACACAACCTTGCTTGCTGAAGCTTAAGGGAACGTGAGGAGTTTGCTGCAGAAGTTCAAGAACTGTAATCTTCAATATAAATTGAAACTTAACATAAAAAAAAACAACGATTATCACCACTGGACCAATTAGCGGCTTCATGATGGATGAAAAAGAGGTTGAGATTGTTGACAAATTCAGCTTGCTTGGTTCTACAATCAATACTCTTGGCACGAGCAGTAAGAAAATCAAAAGTTGAAATTGCATTGGTTAAGTCAACTGTCAGAGACCTCACAGAGGACTGAGGAGAAACCACGTAAGTCAGGAGACTAATATGTGACTGATCCAGGCCATGGTCTTTGTAATTACTTGCTATGCATCAGTGAGTGGAAAATAACTAAGGATAATGGAGAACAAACAGGTCTGCCCTGAAGAGGGTGAAGTCAGGCTGCTCCCTGGAGGCAAGGATGTCTAACATACTTTGGGCACATAGCACATAGCCAGGAGGGACCAGGCCTTGGATAAGGACATGATGCTTGGAATGGTAGAGGAATGGTGCAGGAGAGGAAGACCCAGAAAGAGATGGACTGAATTAGTGACTGGAGAAATGGGATTAAATCTCTAGGAAACAATGAGACTTCCTCAGGATAGGGCAGATTTCAGAGTTAATGTATTTAGGGTCGCTATGAGTGACAGGCAACTTCATGGCAGATAACAACAACAGTCTATCTTAATCTGGAAGTACCACCGAAGCCTTTTCAGCATCACAGCAACTTGTCAGCCTCCACTGATAGATGAGTAGTGGTTAATCATGACTTGCACTGGATGGGAATTGATGCACTGGATGGAAATTGAATCCAAGCGTCATGTCACTATTTTGTAGCGACAGCCACTACAAATGTCTGGACTGTATAACTCCTGGAGCACTTCCTACAATGCTATTGAATGACTGCTAGATGAACATGACTGAGGAAAATGAACTACAGTGTGGACCAGATCTGTGGAATAGAGTCCACAGGTGACATCCATTCACAAATTGCCCATTTTCTCTTCTAGAGGGTTTTCTAGAGGACAAAAACCCCATCTTTAGCTTAGATGTTCTGGGCTGGTTTGCATTTCCTGTCTCTCTCCTTCTATTATTCTCTGTTGACTTTCTCCTTAATCTAACAACTCTCTGCATTTAATTTTCTTTAAAGGCTCAATTGTTTGATTAATCTATGTTCAAATTATGTAAAGTCGTCAAGGAAGGAGAGAACCCAGTTCAGGCCAAGAAAGGCAATTTATCAAGGAGAAACTGCCAGGCTGGCTTTAAAGTAGAGATCAGCCCCTACTTAAAATGAGAGAGGGGTTTTATATTGTCTTACAAGGAAATTAGGAAAGGGGGTGTTCACAGCTGTGTTTTTTTTACAAGACAGGGAAGTAGGCTGGGGTCTCAGATCACTGTTCTTCGGAAACAGAGGTAGAACAGTTTCACATACTTAACAGAAAGGAACAGAGCCACAGTTGCTGCTTCTTGCAGTGGCTATTCTGGGATAGGAAGGGAGAGCAGCTCTGCAGCCCTAACAAAATATTTATAACAACATTATTTCAGTGAGTTTTTATTCATTTTTATTCATTTCTTTTTAGAGTTTATATATGAAAAATCTTAAAGCCCATGTAAATATATACTAACATGTAGGGTTAGTTCTATTTCAGAGCTTTCCTAACCATCTTATCTAAAGCCCTACCACCCATCTGTCAGTTTGTTCCATCATAGTGGCTTGCTTATTGCTATGATGCTTAAGGCTGTGTCTTTGCTATTTTCCATACTAGCAGGGTCTCCCATGGTGGACAGGTTTAAGCAGAGCTTCCAGACTAGCACAGACTAAGAAGAAAGGTCTGATGGCCTAATTCTGAAATTTAAGAATGAAAACTCTATGTATAAGGACAAAATGTGATTCTATATAGTGCTGGAAGATGAAAGGAATAACTCAAAACACAACTATAGAAGAACTGCCTCCTTATAGTGTATAGACATTAATGATATGGGTGGTCTAATGCCTCAGAGGCCTTTGCTTGCTAATGTGGTATATGTCAAAATGAAAAGTAATAACTGCACAAACATCTGTTAGCAAATTGAAACAATAAAAATTTAAAATAGAATGCTTAAAGATTGATATTCTAGATGTCAGTAAAGTGAAATAGACTTGTATACACCATTTTTAAATCAGATAATCATATGGCTTACTATATTAGATAAAATAAATAGAAAATAGAATAAAATAAATAGAAAAGAAATGATGTTCTATACGTAGTCAGAAAGGATGTTTCAAGATCTATGCTGAAGTAAAATTTTGTCAGTGGTAGATTACCATCTATATTCCTATCAGAAATATCAGTTAAATGATTATTCCTCAAATTTATGTACCAAATACAAATGCCAAAGATGAAGAAATACTACATTTTCACAAATTGTAACAGTCTGAAAATTACTAACTGTGCAATGGAGATGATAAATTATTGGTCATTAGAATGCTAAAGTTGGGAATAAAGAAGGATCAACAGTAGAAAATATGGTCTTATTGATAATGATGCCAGAGATCACATGATAGAGTTCTGAAAGACTAATATTTATTGAAAATGCTTTTTTTCAATGACACAGTTGATGACTATATATGACTATATTCGTGGACCTTCAGTCTTACGACCACATGAAAGGTTGGAAGGGATCCTTTTCCAACTCAGACTTCAGCTGAAGCATTGCAGCTGACAGATGGCAGCCTTGCGAGGCACTTGACTGAGGATCCTAGTAAAACATGCTGGTCTTCTGAGTCACATTCATGAGCTTAAAATATTACTAAATTTCTGAAAACTTGTGCCATAGTATTACTGTTGTTGTTAGGTGCTGTCAGTTGAATAAGACTCATGGCTGTGAACCTTGTGAACAACACACCTGAACCCTGTTTTATCCTGCACCATCCTTCTTATCTGTGACACAGATGAGAACATTGCTGCAAGAGTTGTGTCAATCCATTTGGTTGATGGTCTTCCTCTCTTTCGCTGACCCTCTCGCTTTCCAAGAATGATGTTCCTCTCCAGGGAATAGCCCCTTCTAACAATATAGCCAAATCATGTGAGACTAAGCTTTGCCATCCTTGCCTCCAAAAAGCACTGTGGCTTCACTTTCTCTGAGACACATCTGTCAATTCTTCTGGCAGTCCTTGGGATATAAAGCACTCTTTTTCATCATGAATATAGTCGATTTAGGTTTTCTTGGTTTCAGAGGTCATTTGAAGTTCAATATCAAGGAGACAAAGATTCTCACCACTGTGACAATTGGCAGCACAATGAAAGATGGGGAAGAGATGGAGGTTGTTATCAAATACAGCTTGTTCGGCTCTACAATCAACACTCTTGGTACCAGCAGTCAGGAAATCAAAACACTAATTGCATTGGGAAAATCTGCTGTTATGGACCTCTCCAGAGTGCTCAAAAGCAACAATATCTAGAGACTGAGGTGCACTTGACCCACACCATGGTCTTCACAATTACTTGTTATGCATCAGATAATGTATAAGGATGACAGAAGCAGAATAGATGCCTTCAAGTTGTGGTGCTGGAGAAGACTTGAACATACAGTGGACTGTCAAGAAAACAAATAGGTCTGTCTTAGAGAGAGTGAAACTGAAACTCTCCTTGGAGGCTAGGATTTTGAGGCTCTGTCTCATAAACTTTGGACACGTGGCCAGGAGAGACCGGTCCTTGGAAAGGGACATCGTGCTTGAAAGAATGGAGGGATAGTGCAGGAGAGGAAGACCTTGGATGAGATGGACTGATAAAGTAACTGGGGCATTGGGTGTTGGTGCGTCATAATTAGTGAGGCTGGTTCAATCCAGGGAAGAGTTCAGAGCTGCTGTACATAGGATCACTATGGGTCACAAGCAACTTGACAGAACATAACAAAGACAACAACATATTATATCAGTTGGTTTTTATTTAAGCCTCTTCTTTAGAGTCAATAAGACCTCATGGAGGGCCTTTGTATTTAAAAGTCTATTATTATATTTTTGAAATCATTCTTCTAAGCGGTACAGCACTATTTTGTCAATTAGTGGTACTAAAGTAATCTGGGCTTTCTGTGATAAGGAACCTTGTGTCATTGGTGTGCCAAATGCCATAACAGTTGCCCATGGTGGACAGTGTTTTGTGAAGCTCCCATTTTAAGACAGTTTTGGAAGCAGGAGTGGCATCCACTTTCTAAAGAAGGTGACTCTGGAAACTCTATGAACTTTGAAAAACGAAGCTATAAAAAGGCTTCAAGTCTTCTGTTCATAGGGCTGCTCTGAGTTATGCTTCAACAACAATAGCATATTAACCATTCCATCATGCAATGTAAACTTTAATTACACAGAACTGTATAAACTAACCCTTTACAGATATTTCAGTTCTCTTTAAATGTATGTTTCCACACCTCTACCCCCAGCTCCCAATATAGCTTTAAGATTATATATTTGAGGGTTTTGTATTAAGGTCAAATAACCATTTTCATTTAACTATCTGAACTATCTATTCATACATTCAGTATTAACTACTTATATTTGGCTATTAAGATAAGCTTTCTCATTTCCAGTTTGAAGAATGATTTTATAAGTTATTTTATATGTCCTGGCATTTATTAATAGCTTATTATTAAGTTTATTTTTATTTTCCATTTAAGAGAGGAATTTGGGTGTTAGCTTCTTTCTGTTCTTTTTCTGTTTGTTTAGGTATCTAAATGTAGATAATTGTCTATTAATTATTGAGGTTTGTTATGTACTGTAACAGTTGTGTGTATAACTTTATTGTCTGTAATTATTTTTAAAATTATTTCTTTTTAGTAAGTATGTGGATTAAAACAAATTGTGGCTAAACTTGAGAAGAGTGGGAATCCAGAATATTTGATTTTGCTCATGTGAATCCTATACTTGGACCAGGGAACAGGTTTTAGAACACAGAAAGGAAATACTTTATGGTTCAAATCTGGAAAAGAATGTGTCAGGGAAGCATCTTGTTTCCATACCTTTTCAATCTGTATGCAGAACAGATCATTCATGAGGCTGAACTTTATGAGGAGAACTGAGGCATCAGAATTGGAGGAAGACTTATCAATAATCTGCGTTATGACAATGATACAACCCTGCTGGCCAAAACTGAGGAGGACTTGAAGTGTTTGCTGCAGAAGGTTAAGAACTTTAGTCTTCAGTGTATATTGAAGCTCAACATCAAGAAGGCAATGATTCTTACCACTGGGCCAATTATTAGCATCATGATAAACGGAGAGGAGATTGAGACTGTTAACAGTTTCAGCTTGGTTCCACAATAATCACTCTTAACATCAGCAGTCAAGGAATCAAAAGATGAATTACATTAGGGAAATCCACTGTCAGGAACATCTCCAAAGTACTAAAAAGCAAGGATGTCAGTAGAGACTAAGGTGCGCCTAATCATTTGCTTTGCATCAGAGACTAAGGATGACAGAATAGTAATTGATGCCTTTGAATTGTGGTGCTTGAGAAGAATATTGAACATACAATGGACTGACAAGAAAACAATCAGGTCTATCTTGAAAAGGGTGAAACAAAGTTGCTCTTTAGAGGCAATTGTTTTGAAGCTCCATCTCACATACTTTGGACATGTTGCCAGCATGTCATGCTTGGAAGTGTGGAGGGACAGTAGAGGAGAGGAATACTCTGCATGAAATATATTTTACAATAACTGAATGAGGGAAGGTTTGTTGGAGACAGTGAGACTGACTCAGAAAAAGGAGGGATTCAGAGCTATTGTACATGAGTCCCAGGTAACTCAATGGCTCATAAACACCAACAACATTTGTATTTATTTTACTGAGTCTATCCTACCTGAATTTCAAAACCGAGGTCTTGGACAGGACTGGAAGAGCTCTGGGAAGATATCAAGAATATCATCCAGGGAGAAGGAAAAGACTATTACAAAGACAGAGGAGGAAGAAAAGACCGAGATTCATGTCAGAAGAAACTCCAAATATTGCACTGGAGTGCTGAGAATCAAAGCAAAAAGAAGAAAGCAAGATATTAAAGAATTGAACCGAAGATTCCAGAGGGCAGTGTGTGAAGACAAAATGAAGTATTACAATGAAATATGCAAGGAGCTGAAGTCAGACAATCAAGAGGGCTGATCTCAGCATTTATTAAGCTCAAGAAACTGAAGAACAAATTCAAACTTCGAGTTGCGATACTTAAGGATGCTTTGGAAAGAATATTAAATGATCCAGAAAGCATTAAAAGAAGATGGAAAGAGTATACCCAGTCATTGTACCAAAAGGAATTGGTGGACACAGAAGAATTTCATGAAACAAC
>NW_006399768.1:4166216-4168469 GCF_000299155.1 Elephantulus edwardii | reverse complement strand
AAGTACTTCTATTGTCTGCTGACATTATGCCTAATCTTATAAGTCTCAGCATTTAATTATTGTTTTAAAGAGTCAATTATTTCATTAACCTATTTAAAATACTTGTGGCAACATATGACAATATTATTTTGGTGAATTTTCTTAGCACTGACTTCCTTTTTTCTTACAGCATCTTTGTATATCTTTTAAAAAATACTATTGATTTTGAAGTATAGTGAGTTCTGAACAGGTACTCACATAAAGTTATCCTCTAAGCTAGTAGATTTTTACCTTAAGATGTGATTTTTGCATGTAAGGCATTTTATGTCTCCACATTCAATGGGTATTGGTTGCTTTATAACTGTCTACAGTATTTTTAATGCAAAGAAAAACAAACATTTTATGTTTTTGCGCACTCTGTTCTCACATTAATTTCCTATTATCACTTTATGTTGTGTGTGTTATTTATGTATGTTATTAATGAAAAAACATGTTGACATTTCCTCTATGTCACTAACAGTCAGCTTGCTACAAAATACATTTGCCTATATAATACTTCTTTTAGGGTAACCTTCCAAATTCTCATTCTAAGCTTCTTTGTGTCAAATCATCTCAGGTTAAGTTTTGGCTATTGGTCATTATGTGTACGGCTATTGTTTCAAGCAAGGGATTATTGTTTTTCCCCTTTCATAGTTATTGTTGTTAAGTTGTTGTTAAGTGCCATCAAGTCTTAGATGACTCACAGAGACCCTAAGAACGAAAGACCTGAACACTTGTATAACTTTATCCCTTCTCCAAGTTCATAGAGTTTCCGGAGGCAAACTAGTTCAGAAGTGGATGCCACTTCTGCTTCCAAGCTTGTTTTAATCAGGGAGCTCCACCAAACACTGTCCACCATGGGTAACGATTATAACATCTGAAACATCAATATCACAGTGTTCAGCATCACAGCAATCATGAGCTACCTCTGTACAGCAAATGGACAGAACAATGCTATACCACTTAGAAGAATGTTTGACCAAGAAGAATTAAAAGCCGGCCTGAGGGCTGCAGATTAAAATCACTCACTTTTGACTTTATAGCGTAACTTTCTATCCACCAGGCCCACAGAATTATCTCTATGTTGTTGTTGGTAAGTATTGCAGAGTCGTAGATGACTCACAGCTACCTTATGAACAAAAGACCTGAACACTTCCATGACTTTCATCATTTCTCCAAGTTCATAGTAGTTGTAGTTAATTAGCTGCTTATGAGTTAGTGCGTAGCACCTGGTTGCCCCACGAACAATGAAATGAAATGTTGCCTGTTGTGATTAGTTGAGGACTTAATCATTCATTGTGTTTCATTTTCACTGGTTGATTACCAGAAGTAGATTGGTAATATTTCTTTTTCATTTGTCTTAGTCTAGAAATTCCACCAAAACCTTATCAGCATCATAGCAACATGCAAGCTTATAGTGAGGGATGAGTTATATCAGCTCATAAGCTTCTCTGGGTGGGAATTGAATCTGGGTCCTCTGAAGGGAAGCAAGGATTTTACCAAGGAACTATCAGTACCTTGTTTTGCAGAATTTAGATCTGCTGATGTGAAATGAAATTCATGTTTGTTCTTGAAGAGTTTTCTAATTAGGTTAAATTTTAAAATATATGGTTTACTGAGCAATAATAATTCCAAAGTGATGGCTATTAATTATCCTGTTTAAGTAAAGAACTGAATGTTCCTTACATATTGATTATCTTCATCACTTATACTTAGTTTTTATGGAATACCTATTACTTTTAAAGATAATGAAAAAAGAAATTTTACATGAAATCATAACAAGACTTGACAGGCCTTATATTTAATAAAAATAAGACATGAAATAACTACATTTCCTTTTGCATGTGGTTTGAGAGAGTGACAGTAGTTGCTTTTTTACCACAGCAAGTTTTTTCCCTCTTTCCAGCTAAGAGAAATTTAGCTAATGGTCTCCAGAACAATATAGAATTCTAATTCTTGCTTTGATATTAGCTAAATTATGGGCTGGCTTTGTAGTTATAAAATAGAAACAATTTCCCCCCTTTGCTTTAGAGTTGTATGGTATAATTAGTAAAATATGATGGACTTTAAGTGCTGATTCACTACTTTTCTTTGTTAAACAATGAAACAATAGTTGTTACCACATGAAGAATATAAAGGCCAGAACTTTGGAACATAGGTGGACTATGTAAAGAATTGTAAGTCATTGTTGCTGTTGTTGTTATGTGCCGTCGAGTCGTTTCCGACTCATAGCGA
>NW_006399768.1:4159917-4163711 GCF_000299155.1 Elephantulus edwardii | reverse complement strand
GACTCAAAATGCCCCATGCCAGTCCATTTCATGTAAGTCATTACCAAACAAAAAAATTACTGTTGGTGTGGAATCGATTCTGGCTCCTGGTAACCCCACATGTTAGAGGGAATCAGCCGCATAGGCTTTTTATGATTGATCTTGAAGAAGCAGATCACTAGGTCTTACTTACAGAGGAAGTACTTGCTATGTGGGTTTGAGCTAGAAATCTTTCTGTTGGTAAAAAAATTGTTTTGTATTATCCAGGGGTACTTTATCGCATTAATCACTGCCTCTTCCTCCTAAAAAAAAGACCCCAAACACACCAGAAAATCCAGTTTTTGAATTTATTCCTACTCTAAGTTATTTCATAAAGCAGAGTAGAAGTGCTTGCACGGTGTTTTAGGTTGCATATCTTCATTGAAGGAGACTGCTTCATCTTTTCCTCAGGAAGGGGCTGGTGGATTTAAACCACTTGTTTAGCAGTTAAAATACCTTATCTACAATGGTACCAGAACCACCTTATATGATTAAACTATTCAAAAATGTGCTGCTACTGAGTTGATTCTGAAACACAGTCACCCTCCACAAGGTTGCATATCTCAACAGAAGGAGACTGTCCACCTTTATCTGGTAGACTTGAACCGGTGGAAGGTGCAGCTTTTAAGTTAGCAGGGCAACTCGCTGAGGACTATGACTCTAGAGCTTCCCCTTATATAATTATGGAGCACAAATGGGATGCTGCCTATTAAAATCTCAGGAGTTTTTAATTTCTTCTAAGTGGAGTGTATTTGTCTGCATATATTTGAGTAGAAACATTAATTTGATTGTATTCAATGTGTTTTCCTCCTTCTTTTATCTCTCCAGGAGCATTTTCCTTTCCCAGTCATATCAATGTTGAAAGGAAAATTCCAAGAAACCCCAGAAAGATTGAACCTTCAAGCAGGGGAAAAAAAGTGACAACTCAAAAAAGCAGGAGAGGAAGACAGTCAGTCTGGAGGATAGTGGACAGAGACCAAGAGACAGAGGAAAGAGCTCTTCTCCAAGGTGACTTTCCCTGCAGACACATTTAAAACACTCATTTAACAGTCTCGGCTACATCTCAGCCCCAGGACAGAGATCAGGAGATTGGGGTATGGGGTAGAGAAAAGGACCAGAGTGATAGCCTCCTTCCAGACCTGAACTGAACCAGTGAGGACGTTTTCTCATCACAAAGGCATGTGAACACTTGCCTCTCTGTTCCATGAACTTTGCCCCATCTCTTTTATTAGACTGAAGACTTTAGAGAGCAAGAACTGACTCCATGCATACAATCAGTTTAATTTATTAACTACTGCTTTCCATTCCTTCATGGGAGAAAGATAGGCAATCTCTCCCATGTGATCTCCTGCCTCTGAAAATCTGCTGGAGAGTCAGCTATGATAAGTTCTGATGCGAAGGTACTTAAAAGCAACTCCATTTCTTTGGGGACCTCTGGTAGTCTCATCTGTAGGGAGTTGTACTGTTAACCCAAAGACCATGCCTCTCTTGTGATTCAAATCTACTAGCCACTCCAAGGAATCAAGATGGGCAGTGTCAACCCATGGTTGAGATTCATCAACATTCATAGCCTTGGAAACTCAATAGAAGGCATGAGTAATTTTCACTCATGAGTTCAACTTTCTCCATTCCTTCTGTAAAGGAATGCTCATATATATGGTGTTCATAAAGATGCTCATATATGGAGGCCTGTGTTAAATACATTGATTCTAGGATATAATGAAAATATCTGCACACTTTTGTTCCTAAGTACAGTAGTTATAGCCACATAATTACCACAAAGTCTTTGAATATATTTCCTCCCAAATATGACTGTACTAGTTTTTACTGTAATCATGTAATTTAATTACATATTCCTTAATATAAGGAGACATACTTATGAAAAGAGAAAAATTTATTATTCATGTCAAAACTAATCTGAAAAATTTGTAATGTTTGAGGCATCAATTAAAAAAAATAAAGGCTGTGAAATTAGATGTGGATGAGGTAAGTATAAAAGAATGGGTCAATCGTATAAAGCGGAAGAATTGACTTGCTGCATTAAGGCACCTGCAAAGTGTCTTTAGATTCTTATTCAAATAGAAAAGAATCCAATCATTGGCAATGCATTATGGATGTGACTAATGCACCTGTAGTTTTATTTCAATCAGTAGACTCATATGCAAAAGGAAAAGCTTTGCCTGCCATGACATTATGAGAAGGAAATAAGTGAATTTTAAGTTTTACTTTGGAAATTCTTACTGTAGTTTTACATTTTCCTATTTTAATATAATGGTCAATATATTCATCTCAGTTGTGCTTGATTCAAGGTTTTCCACTGATTTCCTTTTTTTTTTTAAATGTACATTCTAGCTAGTAGGGTGCATGGCTCATGGTAGAAGTTATTGATTAATATGTAAAGAAAAAAAAGCAAATTTCTCAGGAAATGGTGAAAATTGACTGGTTAGTTAAAACAGGTAAAACAATAACATAAGATAGAAGTATGAAAAACTTCAAATCACTGTTGTGGGGTTGGTTCTGACTCTAAAGGACTTTCTATTGGATTTCTGAGGTTGTGAATTATAATGGGAGGCGATTGTTCACATTTTTTTGATGGTGGGTTCAAGCATTTGGAACCACAGGAGACACACTGCTCAACCTCAGAGATCCTTTTTTTTTCTTTTTTTTCTTTTTCTCCAAAGGAAAAGAAAAAACAATTGTCTTGGCTTACAGTATAGATTAAGGCAAATTGCATGGAAAGTCTCATGGTATGATTACATATATTCATTTGTTGTGTGTGCTGATTTGGAATCTTTCAGAAGAAAAGAAAGCAATTTAGGAAATTAGCAAAAGACTAAACGAGGAGAAAAAAAAATTCACGGAAGAGTGACTACGGAAGAAGCTATAGTGTATGTCCTGAATTACTGTGAATATGGGATGAAAGCATTCTGCCCCATAGAGTAGACTGTAAACTATGGTGAATTCATGGACATAAACCCAGCTGAGAGCCTGAGGATTACACAGCATCAGGCTAAGTGTCACTATGCTGCCTTTATGAGTTGGAGCTGACTTAACTACACCTGAACAAAACAGTAATTCACTAGGCAGCGATTTGACCTAAATTCTTTCAAAGTAAGTGTACACTCACATTTCTTTTTAATTGTTGGAGTTTAACATGGTTTTGGCACACTGCAATCAATTTAAAAATATATTGAATTAATGAATAAGTAATAAAGGCTGAAAGAGGTTGAAAGAGAAATCAACATTTCTTTAAATGCTAACTTTTAAACCATCTGTAATCATACACTGGATTGTCAGCTGAGGGTTTTCTAGGTGTGTTTAATTTATTCTAGGATTTTGGGTACCAATCTCTTCTCACCTGGAGCCTTGAACACAGGTGAAGTTATTGATCAAGGACTCTTCTTGGGACTAAAGAGGGCCCAAATTAAATTCAGTCAATATGTAATCACATTGTAAATTTTTGTGGTTGTGTTCTGTGGAGTAAGATTTAACTCATTGTTTACCTTCCAGTGGATTTTCAGAAGCAGTTAATCTCATGGGAGGATATTGTAAGGTCGCTGGGGAAGGACAGACCCTAGTGCAGGCCAAGAAAGACAGTTTTTTGAGAAGAAAGAGCTGGGCTTGCTCTCAAGCAGAAGACCATCCCCCACTAAGAACAAGGGACTTGGGGAAGGGGGTCCTTACAGACGCTTCCTTCAAAACAGGGAAGTGGGCTAGGGTCTCAGAGAACTATTCCTGGGAAAAGGGTGTGTGTGTGTGTGTGTGTGTGTGTGTGT
>NW_006399768.1:4140258-4157727 GCF_000299155.1 Elephantulus edwardii | reverse complement strand
ACAACTCATTGAAGATGTATATAATATTGTACTCCAGAAGAGCAGAGAAACTAGCTTCATTTCAGTAACTTAAATAAGAAGAGAGAATTTAGAGGGTAGGCTCTCTTTTATAACTTCACTGTGCAATCTGCTTTGGCCCTTACTTGTTTACAGGTGCTACTTCAAATTGAGTAGCTGGAACAATGCCTGGCATAAATTAGATGCTCAATAAAAGTCTACTGAATGACTGGCTAAATGTTTCTTTTCCCTCCTTAGCAGCTGACGACACCAGCAACATTTGAAAGACAGCTGGACAATTGTAGGCCACATCAGAGTGCAGATTCATGTTACAAGAGATTTGAGACTGTGTTTATGGAGACTGTGTTTACTGCAGAGTGTTTTTCTAGTGAGCTTCACCCAATCTCCTCTGACTCCTGCAAATTATAATATGCTTGCCTTTATGCTATAGTATGAAATCTACAGATTGGTAGCTTAGTGATAGGAAGTTATCCTGTGAATTGAAAAGCAAGTGGTTGGAATTTACCAGCTTCTTTGGAAAAGAAAGATGGGCATTCTCCTCCTTTGCAATTTACAGTCTCTGAAAACCCAAATGGCTGTGAGTTCGTTCTCACTCGAGGGTACATAACAACAATCAGATTATAGGGAAAGGAAGTAACTATATTTATACAGAAATAGAGTTTGGCAGCATTTTTACCAAAATATTATTTAATAAAAAAATCAAACCCTTAATGTAAAGCAGTTTTGTGAAAATAGGAAGCTCTGGTGGTCTAGTCTATAGGGAGTCGCAGTGCTAACACAAAGGCCTGCAGTTTGACTCCACCACCTGCTCTAAGGAAGAAAGATGGGACAATCTCTTCCTGTGTGATTTAGTTTCTGAAAATCCAAGGGAGGGTCAGCTTTGAGTTTGTTCTGACTCACTGCCAAGGAATTTGTTTAGGTGGGTTTTTTGTTTGTTTGTTTTTCACTGAATGAGGGAATCATGTGATGAGCTTTGTTAAAATGATTCTTTGGTTGGAGAGAAAAGAGATTGAAAACTGCAGTTTATACAAACCCCTTTGAATTAGAGTATCTAAATCATAGGCTTCAAACAATTTCTATCTTATGCTATGAGATATACTGGGGAACTGTAAGTTATCATACATATGATAACTATATTACTCAAATTATAAGTGCTGACCACTGCATATCTTACATGCTTTGCACTACAAAATTACAATTTATGGATCATTTAAAAAATGCAATGGTTTGACCTTTTTTTCTTTTATTTTTTATTACCATTTAATGAAGTCTTTTTTTTACAACTTTTTTGATACATTTCACATAAAAGGGGGAAAAAACCCCAAAACAACAGACCAACCCCTTTTGCCCCTGCAATGCAAATTTTGTCAAAGCCTGGTTAAGTTTGTTCCTCTCATGTTAAAAATTGATAGGGCAACATAGGAACTCCAATGTCAGCACACAACAAAGGGAAGAATAAAGGGGTATGTCTAGAATGGGACTCTGTGAGACACAGCTGTCGCCAAAGAATCTGTCATTCCAGTTAAACAACCTGGGGCAATTTAGTCCTGAACTTCCAGAGCTGTTGCCATGGTTGCTAGATGACAAGGACGGGGCTGCATTCCAATTATATCCTTCAAAATTACAGAATGCTGGAAAGTAGGAAATGGGCTAATAAAATCTCAGGTCACCCAGAAAAGCTGTGATAGATACATGTGACAGGGAAAGGAGAAATGCAAGTTTGTTTTTGTCTAAAAAGCATTTTTGTGATTTAGAATGTAAATATGTTCTGCCTTCTCTATAGACCTTCAAGAGCAATTTTATTCTTCATCCAGTTCATTATTCAAAGCCAGGTATCTCTTCCATAATAGAAATTCCATTAATAGCATTGCAGACTTCGAGACTTCGTGAAATAAGAGAATTTTAGAAAAATGAACCTCTTGAACTGTGAAGGGAAAATTAATAAGAGATATACCTTAAATTCTGATATTATTGTTAATTGAGAAGTGCCATTTCCCCCCTTCTTATAAGCTTGAGTCAAATGTAGTATTTTACTTTTCCAGTTTTAGATATTAACACATTTTTGCCTACAACTTACGTCAGGGGAATATAAGATAAAAAAATTCTATTTTGGCAGATAATTTTTTGCTGTTCTATTAGATTATTATGAAGACACGAGCTTCTGTTCAGTAAAAAAAAATCATCAGATAGAGATAAAAAAAGTTAGCACTAAAGTTAGCAGTTATGTGATTAAAAATGATTTGAGTGCTATGTTTCTTCATTTGTTGCAATGAAGCAGAAATGTTGTTGGGAGCCATTAAGTCCACTATGATTCATAGCAACCCTATCTACTACAGATCTGAACCTTGCCCTATCTGGTACCATCCTTACCCGCTCTGATATGCTCCCGCCCATTGTTACAGTCATGGTGTCAATCCAGCTTGTTACGGACTTCCTCACTTTCTCTGATCCTTCATTTCCCCCAGAATGATGCCTTTTTCAGTCAAGAGAACTGACCCTTCTTGACAATATGCTTGAAGTATGTAAGATGAGATTTCATCATCATTGTCTCTGATGAACACCCTGATTCACTTTCTCCAAGACAGATTTGTTTGTTCTTTTAATAGTACATAGGATATTCAATATTCTTCTCCCACACCACAATTCAAAGACATTAATTCTTCTTCAGTCATCCAAGCATATGGACACTATTAAAAAAAATCTGTGGAGTTTATCTTTCCCATGGCTTTTCCAGCCACTGAACTTGACTCTACCATTTGGATGGGCAGGAATATGCTAGTGGGGCTTGTTAGGCTATCCACAAGGGGATTGGCTATCTCACCATTCCACAAGGGGATTGGCTAGTCCTGCCAATAAATTGAATAGTTCTAGTATTAGATCAGACCTTCCCCACAGCAAAGAAAAGAAGAAGAAAAAGAAGCATCAAGAGAATCTAGAATGCCCTTTAGGACCAGACATTTTTGCTCCAGCTATACCTACAGCATAACAGCCATAGTTGAAGCAGAGGACAAGAGAGACCTTACATGAGAGGAGGCTTTCTGGTACCCCTTCCCCACCCATCCCTTAGACAGAATCAGAGCTAAGCTAAGAAGAGCCTTTGCGATGCCTTTCAGGTCAATGTTATCCATGCTCGGCATCAGGTGCGCAGCCCCGTCACCAGCATCGCTCGTACCAGTTTCTTCCATGTTAAGCGGTCTAACATCTGGCTGGCGGCTATCACCAAGCAGAATGTCAATGCCGCCATGGTCTTCGAATTCCTCTATAAGATGTGTGACGTAATGGCTTCTTACTTTGGCAAGATCAGTGAAGAGAACATCAAGAACAATTTTGTGCTCATATACGAGCTGCTGGATGAGATCCTGGACTTCGGTATCCACAGAACTCCGAGACGGGGGCGCTGAAAACCTTCATCACTCAGCAGGGCATCAAGAGCCAGACAAAGGAAGAGCAGTCCCAGATCACCAGCCAGGTGACGGGGCACATTGGCTGGCGTCGGGAAGGCAGCAAGTATCGCCGGAATGAGCTCTTCCTGGACGTGCTGGAGAGTGTGAACCTGCTTATGTCTCCGCAAGGGCAGGTGCTGAGTGCCCACGCGTCAGGCCGGGTGGTGATGAAGAGCTACCTGAGTGGCATGCCCGAGTGCAAGTTTGGCATGAATGACAAGATTGTCATCGAGAAGCAGGGCAAAGGCATAGCTGACGAAACAAGCAAGAGTGGGAAGCAATTGCCATCGATGGTTGTACCTTCCACCAGTGTGTGCGACTCAGCAAGTTTGACTCTGAACGCTGCATCAGCTTCATCCCACCAGATGGAAAGTTTGAGCTCATGAGGTATCGCACCACCAAGGACATTATCCTTCCTTTCTGAGTGATCCCGCTGGTGCGGGAAGTGGGGCGCACCAAGCTGGAGGTCGAGGTGGTCATCAAGTCCAAATTCAAGCCCTCATTACTTGCCAAAAAAATTGAGGTGAGGATTCCAACTCCACTGAACACAAGTGGGGTGCAGGTGATCTGCATGAAAGGCAAGGCCAAGTACAAGGCCAGCGAGAACGCCATCGAGTGGAAGATCAAGAGAATGGCGGGCATGAAGGAATCGCAGATCAGTGCTGAGATTGAGCTTCTGCCTACTAACGACACGGTAGGGCACGAAATGGGCACGACCCCCTATTTCCATGACCTTTGAGGTGCCATTCGCACCTTCTGGCCTCAAGGTGCGCTACTTGAAGGTGTTTGAACCGAAGCTGAACTACCGCGACCATGATGTCATCAAACAGGTGCGCTACATTGGCCGCAGTGGCATCTATGAGACCCGCTTCTAAGCTGTTCAGCGGCAGCTAGCCTGCCTCCCCACCCACTCTCGTCCACAGGCCCAGGCCCCCAGCTACTGCACATCAGTGTCTTCTTTCCTGCTTTGCTGCCTTCCCTTTGCACCAGCCCCTGCGTCTAGGTCTGGACCAACCCCACTGCAAGCGAGACTGGTGGGGCAGTCCCTGGGCTCCCTGGGCTGGGGGCTTTCTGGGGCTCCTGGTCCTCCAGCCGTTGCCCCTGGCCCAGTGCCAGGTTCTGTTCTGAGTTCTGTGACCAAAGCCAGGTGGGGCCCCTCTCCTCCCAACCCCTGTGGCCACATCTCTGTGGAGTGAGAGGGTTGGCTGCCCCTCACCTCAGAGCTTCCCCGAAGGCCAGTAACAGAACCCCAGCCCTCAGCCCTACTCTGCTTTGGGATAGTGTGAGCTTCATTTTGTACACTTGTGACTTTGTCCAGTTATAAACCCAATAAACTCTGTAGAGCGGAAAAAAAACAACAAAACAACCAGGCTTTGCCCAAATTTGTTGGACAATTTGCAATAGAGAGGCAAAGCCGATTTTTACAGGACTGAGAACTTTATGATACTGATCTAAAGTAATGAGGCTCAAGGTTGAGGGGCCTACATGCATATATTTAAGAAACTATTCTGACTGTATTCTGTTCCTAATCTGGATTATAACATTTTTACTTCCCCAACATGGTTCTGTGTGGTTTGTGAGGTGTCACATTAGATTTTAGATCTAGCAAAGCAGTAAAGGGTTGAGATGAATAGAAGGAGGTATGGGAGTGTGGACAACATGTCTGACCTCATGGGAATTGGTTTAGTGTTGTTGATCCTGTAGATGGGAGAAGCTCCCCTTGTGAAATTGATAAAGGTTGGACGTGGTCATCCCTACATGACCCTTTGTCTTTTTGCAAAATCAAAATAAAACCTATTGCCTCTTAACTGTTAGCAACAGATGAGAACTCCTTCTAATTTTTCTGGGGCTATCATTAGGGAACTAAACTGCCATATGTTTCGGCTGATGGGTTTGAACCAAAAACCTTTGAGTCACCAGTGGAGATTTTAACTATTAAACCATCAGGCTTCTTTCAGTGATACAAGATAATGTGTCTAATCTCTTAAGTTACAGGTTCGTCATGTGTAAGACGATAACACCCTCTTTTAGGGCTGTGCTTTTACATAACATAATCCATATAGCGTACTTAAGATTTGGCACATAACTCCAAGTTATCCTTTGTCATATATACATATATATATATATATACTAAAATAATGTACAACCATTGCTATAATAGAAACACTCAGTAGACAGTGATAAATTCAAGATTTGAAAAGCAAAACTTCTATATGAGGTGACTGGTTTTTCTTTTAAGCAACAACCAACAATTTTGGATTTGTTATTGTTGTTGTTATGTGCCATCGAGTCATTTGCGACTCATAGCGACCCTCTGTACAACAGCCCTAAACCCTGCTCTATCCTGTGCCAATCTCATTGCCTCTGACACACCCATCCCGAGTACCCCAGTCACTGAATCAATCCACCTCATAGAGGGTCTTCCCCTCCTGCGCTGTCCCTCTACTCTACCCAACATGATGTCCCTCTCTAAAGACCTGTCTCTCCTTGCAATATGCCCAAAGTATGTCAGACGAAGCCCCAGAACCCTTGCCTCCAAGGAGCAGCCTGGTTTAACCCTCTCTACGATGAATCTGTTTTTTTTCTTGGCAGTCTACGGTACATTCAATACTCTTCTCCAGCACCACAGCTGAAAGGCGTCAATTCTCCTTCTATCCTCCCTAGTCATTGTCCAACTCTCTGATGCATAACAAGTGATTGCAAAAACCATGACCTGTATCAGGCAGACCTTAGTCTCCAGAGAGACACTATGTAGATGTGTTTGAATGATAGTTAAAAAAAAACCCCAACCAATTTAATAAGCAGAATTTCTGTTTTAATAAACAGGATTATTTCCAGCATAATGAAAGGAAGCATTCTAGATATTCTGAAGTCTGAAATAATAAGTTTAGAAGACATCATCATAATTACGTTAACACATTGAATCTAGTTTTTTTTGTTTTAGAAATATACTTTTTATAATTTTATATATATTTAAAAGTACTATTAAATTCTTAAGCATAACTTTTGCTATATTAGGGCACATATTTTCCTTAGCAAGAATCATATTTTATTTTATAATGGAAATACTTAGGAAAAGCTGATCCAATTAATAGAAATATTAATTGACAAATATTGTAAGAATACATTCTATACCCCTATATAAACATTGCCTATAGTATAGGAAATAGAGAAAAATGAGGCTTTTCCCCTCTTCTTTCTGAGATTTCCTTTAAAAACATCTTGGCAGTTGGATTACAACTTCTGTGCTGCTGTTATTTATTTTTTTGTTTATATATCTGTTATTCATATGCTGTGGGATATGTTTTTCATCCATAAACCTTGAAATTTAATTCTCCATCATATACTTATGAGATATATGCAATTTATTGTCTCTGAAAACCTACTGGAGGGTCAACTTGGAGTTGGTTCCAATTCGAGGGCACATAATAACAATAGAGATATATATGGTCTATGTTATGAGCCATCAAGTCAGAACCTGCTCATAGCTGACTCTCCAGTGGGTTTTCAGAAGCAGTAAATATTATTGGAGGAGGTTGCTTATATTTCTCCTACAGAGCAGCTGGTGGATTATAATCTGCACCATAGAGATGATAATGGAACTTTTTACACTAGGTCACCAGAGTTCCTACAGTGACATTCATATAGTTACATGTATAAGCATATAAAATTATACATATAGGCTTGTTTTATAATTAAATAAATGAACATGACTTTGAATTATTATGTGCTTTATATTGTATCACTGCTTTTATATAGAAACTTTAGTGAGACGTCATTTCTATAAATATTGACTTAGGAAAGTCTATTTTCCCTACTAAGTGATTTTATAACATCAGATACTAAGAAAATAGTGATATATCTTTAGAATTATCACAATTATCTAGACATAGTGTGAGAAAGTCTTGGCAACTTACCTTGAAAGAAATTTCATACTGTTCTCCACCCCAGATTTCTAAACCTGGATCATAGCCACCCAACTCCCAAAACCATTTTCGATCCACAGCAAAGAGACCTCCGGCCATAACAGGGGACCTGTGAAATGAATAAAATAATCTTTAGAGGACTAAGAACATCAGGGTCATGGCATTTTGTTTGAATTTCTCTTTTTAAAAAGCAAACTAAGACATACAAATTGGTCACCAATTATGTGTACTGTTCAGGATTGGTTTTGTTTAAGCAATATAAATATAGGGTTCTGAAGTAGCTATGGGATCATGATAGGGAAGAACCCTTGTTACTAGACTTTATTTGCTTCACAGATTGTCACTGAATATTAGAAGCAGACATATTGAAAAATATCACTCAGTTTTCTGACTTTATCTCAAAGTGAAGAGGATCTCACATGATCAGACAGATACAAGGATCGAAAATACTGCTATAGAAAGTGTGTTTGATTTATTCCCTCATTATGTATTCCTAAAGCATCATTAAGTACAAGGCATCTCCACCTTACAGATTAGGAAATGGATAACAGAAATTGATTTTTTCATTAACATGCCACAGTTGGAATTTAAACTAAGTCTTTTCATTTTAATGATAGTTTTTTCAGACCTTCCTTGGTTTTAAAATAAATATCCCTTTTGCTTAAGTAATAATTTTTAAGTATTTAATTCTTGCTAGGATGCATTGTAGTCATGTTGCTGTGTAATAAAATAATTATAATCATTTGGACGCTGCCCTAAAATTTTTGCAGGCCAAAAATAGTGCTATTGTTTTAAATATTCACTATGCCTTGAATTTGCAACTAATTATGTGATTCATCCTCATAATGATCCTATTAATATCTTTCTTTCATA
This sequence comes from Elephantulus edwardii, assembly GCF_000299155.1. Taxonomy (NCBI): domain Eukaryota; kingdom Metazoa; phylum Chordata; class Mammalia; order Macroscelidea; family Macroscelididae; genus Elephantulus; species Elephantulus edwardii. Next base: position 4,149,467 of record NW_006399768.1, on the reverse strand, counting down.
CTGTTTGAGGAGTTCCTGAATGGTGCAATCGGTTTGCTTGGCTGGTATGCAAAGGGCTGAAGATTTGAATCTCATCAAAGATATCATGAAAGAAAGGCCTGGCAATCTACATACAAAAAATTAACTATTAAAATCTATAGGTTCCACACATGGGGACACCATGAATAATAATTGATTTGGCAGCATTTGGGAAAATGGTATCATGAAGAAAGACAGAGTGATTGAGAGATTGTTCAAACTCTGAGCAAGCATGTGGCAGAAGTGGAATTGTACTTAGGTTCTCCAAATTCCATCTTTCTGCTCTCCATTGCTACATTGCTTCTGTAGAACGCTTTTATGCAGGTCAAGCAAATATCTAAACGATTTTAGCAAACTTTGTGTCATACTCAGTGTCCTTGAGTTGGTCCTATCTCATAGTGACCGTATCCTCAAGGAAATTCCCTTTCAACTGATAGTCTTCTCAAAGTAGATCTCATCACAGAACATCTTATCTTATTGTTTGATATCATCACATAACTACCAACAGATAGCACAACTTCCACACCACTAAGAATCATGGTCCAGCCACGTTGACAGACCTTCTTAGCCATCACAAGCTTAGTTCTTTTAATATTTCAAAGATATCACTTCTCTCTTTATTTGTATTGCTTCTGATAAAAATTAACTATTATCCTTACCTGAATTTTAATATGTATATCTTTTTCACACTAGATGTTTTTAAAATTTTCTGTGTGTCACTAGGTTTGAGTATTCATTATTATATGGCTTGGCATTATTTTATTAATATTACTTATCCTTGTGACTACTTGAATTTCTTGGATCTTTATTTGTAATATTCATGAATTTAGATCATTATTCTAATTTTTTTCAGTTCCATTTTTAAAAATTCAATTAATTATATATATGAATGTGTATGTGACTGTAGCTATACATTTTGTTCAATTTTTAAAGCTTCTCTCTTTGGTTTCATTTTGCATAGTTTTATTCTACATCTTCAAATTTATGACTTTTTTTGCATTGTTTAATGTGCTAATAGTCTCAGGGCATTATAGTGCATGCAGTGTAGTTTTCCTATTTATAATTTTTTGTTTTGATCTCTTTTAAAAAATTCACACCTTATATTCGGTATTTAACTTTCATAACATTATATAGTTCTTATCAGCTAATTCTTATTTAGTTCTTGTTTCAATTGACTGAACTATCCATTTTTAGAAATAAACATATTTAAAGCTATTTCTTTTTATGTGTGTAAACTTTAATTGGATTCTGGGTTTATTATGTTTTTTATTTTTTGCTGGAAACTTTTATTTATCCACTTGAATATTTGTGAAGTACTGGGATGCAGGTGTAGCATTTGGAAATGGTTAAATCTTTTTTCATTTTACTTTTGAAAGATGTTAGACAGAACTGGAGCAATGCACAGTTTAAGGCAAATTATTCACTTCTCTTAAGGCAAGACCCTTCTGTGTGCTCCACTCAATGTCCTTTGAATCACCAGGTTTTCTAGTTCAGCTGGTGGGTACAGTCACTATTCTTGATCTGCAGTCTGTGTAAGCTCTGTGAATCATTATTTCTAATCCTTTTGAGTAGTTCTTTCCTAAGTCTTGTGTGGCTTCATCACAGCAGAATATTCTTGTTCTCTATTTTTTTCTCTCACTACAAGCAACTAAACGCATACCAGTACTATGCTCAATTCTTATGGGGATACTCTGCAGATCACTGAAGCTCTCTCTTTTTGTGGCTCTCTTCTGGTGTTCTGCCTTGGAAAGTCTGCCTTACTTTCCAGACTTCCCAGACTCTCAGCTCTACGTCTTCCACTCAAGCTGTGCTTTGCCTGAGGGTTCTCCCTTTCTTCACTGCAGCCGAGAAACCCACTGAAGTCTGTAAAGGACAAAGTCACACAGATTACTTCACTGTTCCCATCTTTTAGAGATAACTGCATTGCCAGATGCTCAGCATCTTGTGTGCATTTTTTGTCTCCTGTTCTTGTTTCAGAAAGGAAGGTGAGAGGCCCATACTGATCTATGTATTTAAGAGGTAGAAGTTTTCAGACTAATTTTAAAATATTAAACATATTGACTTAATTATTTTAAATAGACAATACATTTACATGGCTATAAAAATTGTATTAACACCTACGTGTATGGATTGAAATCATTGCTCTATTTTTTTCTTACTATAAGCAACCATTATCGTTCATTTTTTGGTAATTCTTATAGATAGTTCTTTTCATCATTTTTTTAAAATTTAAATTTATTATTAATTTCAGTAAAAATTTACAGAGACTTTGGATTTCTGTTCATTCATTGTTGCACTTTTCTCCCCTCCCAACCCTCCTCCACCCTAGTACAGTACCCTCTTGGAAAAGTAAAAGAAAAATTCTTTCATTGTTTTACAAAACCTCCCCCAGGTAGATTCCACCATGTAGCCTTCGCTCTAGACTCCTGTCATGACAAAAATACCTAATCACATATCCCTTTTAAACAGTTTTCTCCCTCATCTGTTTCAATGCAGTATACATTATTGAACCCATCTTTCTCAGTCTCTCCCCAACCTCAAGGCCAGTCCTGTTTTACAACAGTGGCACCATGCAGTATTTGTCCTTTTGTGACTGAGATGCTTCACTGAGCATAATGTCCTCCAGAGTCACTGATTTTTAATAATATTGCATGAGTTCCTTGTTTTTCAATGCAGCATAGTATTCCATTGTGTGAATATACCACAGCTTCTCTATCCATTCTCATTTTATTTTTAAAATTTTTATTTATATAAGTAGTTTCATTTACATTACATTTTAGAGCCCAGTGTCTTGGATAATCTGTTCTGCATATAGTTTGAAAAGATATGGAGATAGGACACATCCTTGACCCTTCCCAATTTTGAACCACGCAGTGTTTGCTTGCTCTGTTCTGACGACTGCCTCCTGGTCCACGTAGAGGTTTTGCATAAGCACAATCAAGTGTTCTGGGATTCTCTTTCTTCTCAGAGTCAGCCACAGTTTGTTGTGATCCACAGAGTTAAATGTATTTGCATAGCCAATGAAACACAGACATTCCTCTGGTACTCTCTGCTTTCAGCCAGAAATGTTCATCTGTCATTAGCTATAATATTTGTAGTGCTGCAGCCTCTTCTGAATCTAGCCTGCACTTATGCAGTTCTCTGTTGATGTGCTGTTCCAGTCGTTTCTGGATAATATTCAGCAGAATCTTGCTTGCATGTGATATCAATAATATTCAATAATTTCCACACTCTGTCAGATCACCTTTCTTTGAAATGGGAACAAGTATAGATCTCTTGCAGTCAGTTGGTGAGGTGGTTGTCCTCTGGATTTCTTCGCACAACTTGGTGAGCACATTCAGGGCAGCATCTGTTTGTTGAAATATGTCAATCAGTATGCCATCAATTTCTGGTGCCTTGTTTTTTGCCAATTCTTCCAGAACAGCTTGAACTTCTTCCTTCATTACCACAGGCTTTTGCTCATACATTGTTTCATTAAATTTTTCTGTGTCCACCAATTCCTTTCGGTATAATGTCTCTGTATACTCTTTCTATCTTCTTTTAATGCTCCCTGGATCATTTAATATTCTTCCCAAAGCATCCTTAAGTATTGCAACTGAAGGTTTGAATTTGTTCTTCAGTTTTTCAGCTTAAAAATGCTGAGCAAGTTCAGCCCTTTTGATTTTCTGACACCAGCTCTTTGCACATTTCATTGTAATATTTTACTTTGTTTTCCCACGTTGGCCACTGGAATCTTCTTAGTATCTTTCTTTCTTTTTTTTTTTTATGCTTTGGCTTCTTGGTACTCTACTGCAATATTTAGAGTTTCTGCTGACATCCATCTCAGTCTTTTCTTCCTTCTCTGTCTTTGTAATGACCTTTTGCATTCTTCAGGGATGATATTCTTGATAACCTCCCACAGCTCATTCAGTCTTCCCTCATTAATACCTGAGGCCTCAAACCTGTTCCTGAAATGGTTTTGAAACTCAGGTGGGATAGACTCAAGGTCAGATTTTGGTTCCTGTGGGATTGATTTCATTTTTCTCAGCTTCTACTTGAAGTTACATATGAGTAGATAGTGATCTGTTCCACAATCAGCACCTGGCCTAGTTTTCACAACTGATATTGAGCATCTCCAGAGATTCTTTCCACAGAATCGATCTGATTCCTATGCATATAATCAGGTGAAATCCATGTGTATAGCCTGAGTTTGTTTTTTATAAAATATATTTGCAATGAATAAGTCGTTGATCATGCAAAATGCTATAATATAGCACTTCTTTTTTCAAGCACTCTCTTATTTGACTATTTTTAAACATTTGCACACTATTATCAGAGTGTGTATGTATAATTACATTACTTATTGGATTCTTTAACTTATTTCCAATGTTTTTACAATTAATTATTTTGTATGCTCATCATTTCTACACATATGTGACTGAATATTCTGCATAAATTCTTATACTTTAAAATTCTGGTTTGTTACAATGCATAAGCACAAAGAAATGAACTTGTCATTTCTAGAGGTAACATGTTTTACTCTAAATCGTGTTACAACTTGAAGCTATATTTGATGTTTCATAAAAACCTAAGACCAATGATTTAGTATAAGGAAAGTTAGATAAAATTAATAACTCTAAAAAAATTTACAGACAGCATAGAATATTTGTATTGTCTATGTCACTCTTTTGGAAGGAGGAGTGGCATCCACTTCTGTAATAGCTTGCCTCCGGAAAACCTATGAACCTGGAGAGAGGATGAAAGGCACCTAAGCATCGAGGACTCTCCTTCATAAGGTTGCTGTGGGTTGCCTGTGACTCAACGGCACTTAACAACAACAATGTCATGCTACAAATATAAGTTGACAAAGACAGTATTCGGAAAGGTATCATTAGAATGATAATTCCAGAATAAATAACTGGAAAAAGAAGAAATAGAAAGAAAAAGACATATGAGGTTGATTATAAAGGATGAAGACATTAGGTTAAGAAAGTATACAGTAAAATAAATAAAAATAGTAAATGCAAGATGACCAGTTCCACTGAGGCCAGAGCCTAAGCAGGAAGGAAGCCTATTCAAGGTGTTCAGGATGTAGTCCATAGAAGGAACACCAATATCTCCTACTGGTACATGAGCTGAAAGATGTCAAATACATTACTGAGAAATTAATTGCTATTTAATTTTCTAATTTCCCCCCCTTTACCACCACACCCTATTTCACACACAGAGTACAGTACACCAGTACCTTACCTCAACACTTATCTTTTGTAAAGAAGTAGGGAAATCTCTTGTGTGATAAAGTGCCTCTGAAAACCTTCCAGAGAGTGAGCTATGGGTCCTTCTGACTTGATGGTACTCAACAACAATAAAGAAGTTTCGAAAGGTAACAGCTTCTGTTTGAAGCTGGAATAAGACACACACCCATGGCTCAACTTTCAGACAAACAATAACCCTATGAGATGAACAGTAACATCAAGGAGACACTCAAACATTAGAACAATCAATCAAATGAATAGCATTTGCCAACGGATAAAACCTTGAAAGCAAGAAGGGGGAGGATAGAAGGATTAATGGAAATGAAAATATAAGGAGGAAGTGAAAAAAGTGTAATTACATTTTTGTTGTGTACCATTGAGCCAGAATCAACCCATAGCTGACCTTCCAGTGGGTTTTCAGAAACAGTTAATCTCACTGGAAGAGAACTATCCCTTTCCCTTGGAGCAGCTGGTGGATTTGAACAGTGTGCCTTTAGAATTGTAGCATGTATGAATGAAAAACCAATATGCTTTCTAAACTTTCCCTCAAATCACTCTAAAGAATGCAAACAAAAAAGAACAGGGCACATTTTTCCATTTCTTTAGGTGTCTACATCTCACACCATACTAAAAAAAAAATCAACTCAAGGTGGATCAGAGACCTGGGAGTAATGTCCCAAACTGTGAGGTTCATAAAAGACAAATTGGGATCAAGTTTACACAGCCTAGTCTATGGTAAAAAGAGACTGCCAAATACAGGCAGAAATGCACAATTTGAAGAGGATAAAATCGATGAATGGGACCTTCTAAAGATTAAATCCCTGTGAGCATCATAAAGTTTTTCCAACAAAGTGAAAAAAAAAACCCTACTGACTGGGAAAAAACATTTGGCAATACCATTTCAGACAACGGTCTCATATAAAAAGTTTACATAATCCTACAGGGCCTCCAAAGATAAACACTGATCACGCAATTACAAAATGAGCAAAAGACATGAAAATGGAAGATACTCAAATGGCAAACAGACACATGAAGAAATGCTCAAAATCACTGTCCAAAATAGAGATGCAAATCAAAACGACAGTGAGATGCCATCTCACTCCAGTAGCAGTGGCAAAGTTTAAGAGGACAGCAAATAATAAATATTGGAGAGGATGTGGTAAGATAGGAGACCTGTACACCAATGTTTCTAGCAGCATTACTCACCATTTCAAGAACATGGAAACAGTTCAGCTGTCCAACCACAATGGAATGGATTCAGAAATTATGGTCCTTTCTTGAACTGAGATAGTGCCATTGGGAGATGGCAAGACTTCCAGTGTTGCCCCTGCTATAGGATTCTTGGCCTTGAGGACCTTTAAATGCATAAAAATGCCAGAACTTCTAGGTTAAAAGGAATCAGGTGGCTGGGCATCAGTAGAGGACATCATGCTAACCACCATGTGATAAAAATATTACATGAAGGACAACCAAGAGTTTGGAGTAAAACTCTAGAAACACAGCCCTGCCTGAGAAGGGAAACTGCTTAAAGAAGAGAGCTCAAATTCCTTACTAGTTTTGTGAAGAAGGTCCAGAGTTGAATTTAACTGGCTATAAAGATACATTATGGTGTATTATGTACACCTGAGTTTGTGTTTTGACATCATACTCTGCAATAGAAATATTAACTCTTGTGTTAAGTCTTATGCAACATTGCTCTTAAGGGAAGAAAGATTACTGTATTTCTCCAGTTTTAAAAGTCTAAGTTTTCAACTAGCCACAATGAAAGAGAGAGACAGAGACAGACAGACAAAAGAGAGAGACACTATGTGTTCCACTCTCTATCTTCCTTTTTTTAAATATAATACCAATTTATAGAAAATTTCCTTTGAGTCCACTTCCCACAACATCCCATTTGTTTATCTTTACTTTTTTTAAAATTTCTTTCAAAACATTCTTGCTTTTTTCATCCCCCAGGAAATGTTAGCACACTTTAGATATGTCTTAATGCAGTTCTCTGTCCACATAACTGTTAAAGTATCAATGCACTTAATGAGTCTTGCTCATCTTATCACAAATCAGGTTTTGCAAGTCAAAATCAACTTTCACCCTTGGAATGTCTTTTGAAATTAATGTAACTGCGAAGCAACACTTTGCTTCTGAAGATTCTTTACTCTTCTGGACATAGGAATATGATGACTTTGCTGAATATTTAATGGAAATCAATTTTCTAATTTATATTAAGGCTATTGTTCTAAGTGATAAATATACATTCTTTTTTACTTATGTAGTCATGTTTTCTTTTCTAGAGCAGTTTTTATATTCCAAACCACACTGAAGTTTAAAATGGAGCTAAAACTATACTAAAAACAATTCTTTACTTGATACCAGTGAAAATTTTATGTTCTCATTTGCAAACTCATTTTTCAACGTATATGGAGGTGTTTTTTTCTCTAAAGCAAGAGGCAATCCTTAATGGTTGTAGTTACTTAACGGTTGTAGCTTCATTTTGCATGTATGTTTTTCTTCATATATTCTATTACATATATTGACTTTCCCCTCTTTTATAAAAGAAAATAGATAGCACTCTAATAAATATATTTCTCCAGGGGATTTTTGTTTACTTTCTCACAGTTTCAGATAGTTATTTATAATATTAACATATTTCATGTGAACATGGAGATTCAGAAAAATTTTTTAAAAATAAATCATACTGAAAGGTATGTATGTGGTAAAAGATATTTAAAAATAGGTACTAACAATTACAACTCATGTCCACAATCCTAAGGCCCGAAAATAAATGAATTCTGAAATGCCATTTATATCAACAACCAGAATGAGTATTTTGGACATATGAGTTGCAATATGAATTTTATAAGAAATGAAATAGCACATTTTCCCTCAGGGCTCAGTCAAGCCAAGTCAATCAACATAAAGATGATCTGTATAATTGGCAATTATGTAACCAGAATTTTCTAGCTGGCCCATGACTCAGAGCACTTGGAGCTAAATCTATTTCCAACTAGAATTCATTGAGTAAAACACATTATTTTCAACTTTGTTATAAATATTGTTTTGTTGTTGTTAAGTGCTGTCAAGTTGAGCACAACTCATAACAACCCTATGAACAAAAGATCTGAACTCTGTTTTTTCCTGTGCCATCCTCACATTTCTTGACACAAAAATAGCTCACTGCAGCAGTCACCACATCAATTCATCTGGTCGAGGGTCTTCTTCTCATTTGCCAACCCTATACCCTTTCCAACATCATGTCCTTCTCCAAGGAATAGCACCTCCTAATAACATGTCCAAAATAAGTGAGGCGAAGTCTTATCATTCTTGCCTCCAAAGAGCACTCTGGCTGCACCCATTCTAAGACACATATGTTCATTCTCTTGGCCGTCCATGGGATGGTCATTGTACTTCCCTAACACCACAGCTCAAAGACATCAATTCTTCTGTCATCCTTACTCATTGTCCAGGTCTTGGATGCATAGCTAGTAATCGAAAAGACTATGGCCTGAATCAGACGTGCCTTAGTCCTCAAACTGACATCACTCCTTTTCAATAATTTGGAAAGGTCCCCAAGTGCAGATTTTCCCATTGCAATGTGGCCCCTTATTTCCTGACTGCTAATACCAAGGATGTTGTTTGTGGAGCCAAACAAGATGAAGCTATTGACAATTTCAATCTTCCCTCTATTCATCATGATGTTGTCTATTTGTCTAGTGGCAAGAATTTCTTGTTTTTTGATATTGAGACACAATCTATACCAAAGGCTACATTCCTTAATCTTCTGAAACAAGTGTTTCAAGCCCTCCTCATTTTCAGCAAGCAAGGTGGTGTCATCTGCATAATGCAGTTCATTGCTGGGTCTCCCTTCCATCCTGATGCTACACTCCTCCTTATAGAGTCCAGCTTCTCAGAGAAATTGTTCAGCACACAGATTAAATACGTATTGAGAGAAAATACAACCGT
>NW_006399768.1:4129839-4137527 GCF_000299155.1 Elephantulus edwardii | reverse complement strand
AAAACACAAAGTTCCAGAAATTGATGGCATATGGATTGACATATTTCAACAAACAGACGCTACCATGGATGTGCTCACCAAGTTGTGCCAGGAAATATGGAGAACAACCACTTTGCCAGCTGATTTGAAGAGATCTATATTTGTTCTGATTCCAAACAATGGTGATCTGACAGAGTGAGGAAATTATCATTGATAATTAACAGTATCATTGATATCACATGCAAGCAAGATTTTGCTGAAGATTATCCAAAAACAACTGGAACAGCACATCAACAGAGAACTGCCTGAATTTCAAGCTGGATTTAGAAGAGGCTGTGGCACTAGGGATTTGATAGCTAATGTCAGATGGATCTTGGCTGAAAGTAGAAAGTACCAGAGGAATGTCTACCTGTGTTTCAAAGACTATGTAAAGGCATTTAACTGTGTGGATCACAACAAACTGTGGCTGATTCTGGGAAGAATGGGAATCCCAGAACGCTTGATTGTACTTATGTGAAACCAATACTTGGACCAGGAGGCAGTTGTCAGAACAGAGAAGGAAATACTGAATGGTTCAAAATTGGGAAGGATGTTTGTCAAGGATGTGTCCTATCTTCATATCTTTTCAATTTATATGCAGAACACATTATCCAGGAGGCTGGGTTATATGAGGAGAAGTGTGGCATCAAGATAGACTCATCAACAACATATGTTATGCAGACGATACAACCCTGCTTGCTGAAACTGAAGAGGACCTGAAGTGCTTGCTGCAGAAGGTTAAGGACTGCAGCCTTCAATATGGATTGAAGCTCAACACCAAGCAAACAATTATTCTCATCACTGGGACAATTGTCAGCATCATGATAGGTGATGAGGGATTGAGATTGAGATTGTTGACAGTTTCAGTTTGCTTGGCTCTACAATCAACACTCAACCAGCAGCCAGGATATCAAGAGACAAATTGCATTGGGAAAGTGTGCTATCAGAGACCTCTCCAAAGTATTGAAGAGCAAAAATGTCAGTCTGGAGACCAAGGTGTGCCTGATACAGGCCATGGTGTTTGCAATTACTTGTTATGCACCAGAGAGCTAGACAGTACCTACAGATGATAGAAGGAGAGTTGATGCTTTTGAGTTGTGGTACTGGAGAAGAGTATTGAATATTCCATGCTCTGCTAAGAGAACAAGGTAGTTCATCCTGGAGAGGGTAACACCAGGATTCTCCTTGGAGGCAAGGATTCTAAAGCCTTGTCTTATATACCTTGGACATGTTGAAAGGTGGGATCAGTCCTTGGAGAGGGACCTCACGCTTGGGAGGGTAAACAGACAGGGCAGGAGAGGAAGACCCTCAATGACATGAATTGATTCAGTTACTGGGGTGTTGGGGATAGGTGTTGGAGATAGAAACAATAATATTGACAAGGAATAGAGCAGTGTATAGGTTTGTTGTACATGGAGTCGCTATGTGTCACAGGCAACTCGATGGCACATAACAACAACAACAACAACAACATATTCCTTTTAAGCAGTTCTATTCTTCATCTGTTTCAATGCAGTGCACATTATTTATTCCCTCTTTTCTTCCAATCCATTGGCCAGACAGCTGTTCTCCAAATTTCCTGACATAGACTGGTGAGTGCATCCAAAGCTGCATCTGTTAATTGAAACAAGTCAATTGGTATCCCATTGATTCCTGGAGCCTTATTTTTTCCCATTTCCTTCAATGAAGCTTCTTTTTCCTCCTTCATTACCACTGGCTCCTGCTCATATGGTACTTCTGAAATTTTTCAGTGTCAATCAGTTCTTTCTGGCACAGTGACTCTGTGTCTTCCCTCCATCTTCTTTTGATATTTTTTTTTTGTCATTCAATATATTTCCCATAGCATCTTTCAATATTATACTACAAAGCCTAAATTTATTTTTCTGTTCTATCAGCTTGAGAAATGCATAGCAAGTTATTCCCTTTTTATTCTTCAATTCCAGCCCTCTGTACATTCCTTTGTAATACTTTGCTTTATCTTCCCAAGCTTCCCTTTGAAATCGTCGATTATCCTTTGAATTAAGATGCTCTGGTGGCCTAATGGTGTGGAGCTGTGCTGCCATCCCAAAGGTATGAGTGAAATATGTACAATCTCTTGCTATGGCATTTATTGCCTATGAAAATGTAGCTACATTACTACTGATAGTTTAATTTTCATAACTGGACCTTTAAATACTATCACTTTGGTGTCTTTTCCTTTCTTTTTTTCTTTTGTGTGCAACATGGAGACTATGAAAGTGTAATGAGACATGTTATCCTTTTGCCATTCAAGGACGTGGTCACATTAAAGAAATAAATGACAAATGGGAAAAGGAAGTTCTTTTTAGAGGACCAGAATTTATTAGAGAAAAGGAAAATTTGGCCTTAATTAAAGTATTATTACGATTTTAGTTTCTCCTTACTCATCTACCTTATTGTTGTTCTTAGGTGTCGTCAAGTTGTCCTATCCTATGCCATCCTCACTGTCTTCCAACACACCCAAGCTCATTGTGTAGTCGTTGTTTCCATACATCTTGTTGGAAGTGTTCTTAGTTTGCCCTAACCCTCTACCTGTCCAAGCATGATGTCATCTTTGCCTCCAAGGAGCACTCTGGCTACACTTTTTCTGTTTGTACTTTTAGCAGTCTATACAGGATACTCAATATTCCCTGGTGCCACAACTCAAAGGCATCAATTCTTCTGTCATCATTATTCATTGTTTAGCAAGTGAATGAAAAGACCATGGGGCCTGAATTAGGCACACCTTGGTCTTCAATCTGGCATTATTGTTTGGGACTATGGAAATTAAAAAGGGGAATAACATCGATAACATGTAAATGGGGGAAAATGTGTAAGTAAAGAGACTTAACACAGGGAGCTTAAGACATAAGCAAAGTTAATTAGACTGAGGCTTCCTCTCTCTGTTCTTTGCAGAACTAACAGAATAGTAAGTAATAAATATTGGAGAGGATGTCATATGAAAGGAACTCTTATACATTGTTGGTGGGATTGTAAAATGGTACAACCATTCTGGAAGGCAGTTTGGTGCTTCTTCAAAAAGCTGAACATAGAAATTCCACATGACCCAGCTATTCTACTGCTTGGTATAGATCCTGAGAATATGAGAACTGAGGCACAAAGACTTATACACCAATGTTCATAGCAGCAAATTCACCATCACAAGAACATGGAAACAGCCCAAATGTCCAACCACAAATGAATGTATTGAGAAATCATGTCACATTCACTCAATGGAATACTACGCTGCACACAGGAGCAATGATTTTGTAAATTGTTACCTAACTTGGGAGGGACTGGAAAACATTATGCTGAGTGAATGAACTCAGTCCCACAAGGACAAATTTTGTATAAAACCATTATTGTAGAATGAATATAAAGATCCAAGAAGGATAGGGAGATTGGAAGCAGAGGGATGAGGATGTTTTGGGGAAGGGAATGTTTAATCATGGAGTTGTACAATTTGATGGGGGGAGGAGTGAGAGAAATTGGAAGAATCTGTTCTTGAAATCAATGTATCTGAATTTTGTAAATAAACTAGTGTTTAAATAAATGAATGAATGTATAACTAAATAACTAAATAAAAATGGGATTTCTAAGACCTAAGTGGGGTCAGGGAAGAAGTCCTACATAAAGCACCTTTAAAACTGAAAATCTTTAAAGTTGAAGGAAAAATTGTCTCCTGGCGTCTCATTTAAAGCAACTGCTGTTATGTGCCACTGAAACAATTCTGACTCAGTGATCCTGTGTAATGGAATTTTGGTGGCCTAGGAGTTCCACTACCAACAGGTGATTTATATCCACCGGCTGCTACAAGGTATGATTTACAGCCTCTGAACACCTGCTGGAGGGTAAACTATGCGTTGGTACTGACTCCATTGCAATGCTTTTGACTTTGTCTTGATTTTTTTCAGCACTTCTCCATTTGGTTTTCTAGGCTACAATCGTTAGAGAAAGAAATTGCTAACTTCTTTCTAGCACAATGAGACTGGGGAAATTTTGAATTAAAAGCTGAGCATTTAGCCGTTTTGTAACCAGTGGTAGTAAAGGATGCTTAAAAGAGCACGGTGCTTTTTTTTTTTAAAAAAAAAAAAACAACAAACAAAAACCCAACCAAACTTCTACATGGAATCAGATTGACAATAGTAATTAGAAGTGTGAGACAGGAAGAAAGTTAATTTTTAGAGGGAGGACCAATTTGGGATTGGTGTTGAGAATGGTTCTACAATTTGAAATATGTAATCATATAATTGAATTGCACACGTGGAAATTGTTGAATTGACATTTTTCTGTGTATATTCTCAATAGCAAAATTAAAATAAACAAAATATGAAAGCAGTTCCCCCAGATAGTAACTCTGATCTGTGTCTTAATAACACCTCTACAATCCTTATTATTATTTATTAAGAAGAAATGCACTACAGTAATAGTCATATCAGCAACATAAAATATGAGGTTTTCTTTCAGGGAGGTCACTTGGGTTGTATCCCGGAAATAAGAAGTTTACAAAAGAACTTCTGGTGGTCAATTCTATAATGCGTTGTGCTGCTAACCCAAAGCACAAATCATTCATTCCTTCACTGTTGGAATCCACCAGTGATTCTAACGCATGCTGCAGGAGTTAGGATGAGCGGGGGGTCTTCACGTATGATTTACAACTTCCCAGAAAACCACAAGAGAGTCAGTTAGGATTCGATTCAGACTCAGTGAATGAGCTGACTTACAAAATAGAGGAAGAATTTTTTAAAAGTAGCGCAGTTAACAAACTGAGGATCTCAGATTCTTTTAGTGGATTGTGACTTTATGCTCGATTATAACAATAGTCATCCAATAGGCTCATGCTTTCCTTTATCCATGTGCTTTTGTGGTATTTATTTATTTTTTTGTTTGTTTGGTTTGTTTTTTTTTTGTGGTATTTCTTACACTGACTTTATTGACTACGTAATGTTCTTTATCCATCAGCAAACATTACTGAAGACTAAGTCTTGCACATTAATGCCTCGAAAGCCTGACACCACGTGAAGGAGCCTGGGCTAGACTGTCAGAAACATAAAGCTCCATTGACAATCAGCATTAGCCATCAGATACATACTTTAAACAATCTAGCTCAAGAAGCCACTAGATTATTTTTGTCACATGAATGATTCCAGGCCCAGAGGAACCACTTTTTCTGGTTTACCTGAGATTGACATGTTCCTGGGATGCTAGAAACTAGGAAAAATCTCAGATGAACTGAAATTATTTAGGCTCTCTACCCAGATGAGGCCAGAAGAGCTGTTCTGCAGAGCTCAGTTCACATTTATAACCATCAGGATGTGAATCAACAATATTCTGGATGTGCCTATTGATAGCTGATACAAATGTCACCTTTTTCCCTTCCAACCTCCTTTTTTATTACACTCTTTATAAAATGGAATAATCCTTCAAAAGACAAAATTTCTTTTCCATTTTTAAGTTGTGATTGTTATAAAAGTTTACAGAAAAGTTGGATTTTCATTTATTCTTGGTTGCACATTTTCCTCCCTACTCCTTCAGTTTACTTTAAAAAAATCATTCATTGTTGCATAATTTCCCCACCTCCGAGTTCACTTCGCTATACACCTTTTATTCTGAGCTGTTGTAATACAAATAATGTCTAATCATATATTCCTTTTAAACAGTTCTTTTCTTCACCTGCTCCAATGGAGTGTTCGTTATTTATCCCTTCTTTTCTTAGTTAACCCCCAATCCTCATGTCAGTCCAAGAGACAGGATTTCTGTTAGTTGATAAATTTATGTTTTGACTACAACAAATCCAGATTTCAGAACTCTTCATAATGAAAATGCAAGCCTTTTTGTTTTTAAAAAATGTGCCTTTCTAGAAAGATTTACAAATGTTAGTGTTTTAAAAAGAGTTACTAGAAAGGAATAAGGGCCAACTAGTTATTCAAAAGCAGGTGGCAGAATTATGACTTTAGCTTTTTGGCTAGGATGTGGAGGAAAACAAAATTATAAATCATAGTACAAACCTTGTGCTATTTTGTGCTGTGATTTATAATTTTGTTTTTATCACACACATAAAAACATATATTACTATGTAATGGTTTAAAAGGTTTTCTAAAATTGAATATGCTTTTTTGTTGTTTACTTCATATTTAGAATGGAAGACTCCCCTATGAAAAAATATAAAGAGTTGATGGAAGAAGAAATCTTGTGTCTGTCAGTACAAATTATGTGGGACATTAAACCAAACTATAGCCGTAAATAATGGGAGCTGGCCTTGTTTGGATGTTTCAGTTAAGTTGGTAGCTCTGAAGTGGCTCGGTATACTCCTGCCTCCACATCTTCAGTGGTTGGCCCTGAGCTTAACATGAGAGGCAAAGACAGTAGAGTTTAGCGCTATATCCACAGCTGTCTCAGTGGGTATAAGACAAAACATTTTCTTCCTCATTTTTGTTTTCTATTAGGTGACTGATACACGACGTGTCTCTTAACTACACCCCTGTTTTGGAGTCCTTGGATTTTGAAAAACATTAAGCACGTCACTGCTAACTGAGAGGTTGGGGGTTTGAATCTACTCAGAGATGAGTCAGAAGAAAGACCTGGTGACTGGTTGCTACTGAACGTTCATGGTCACACTGAAAACTCTCTAGAGTGTTCTACTTGACCCACGTGTGGTTGCTATGAGCTGGAATCAAATGAACAGCATCTGTTTTATAGTTTTTTGCATGTGTGTTAACTCAAGTGTGTGTGTGTATGTGTGTGTACAATTGGGAAACTTGCTAAGGCAAGAGATTGAAGAAGTTTGTTAAAAAATATGCCTTCCCTTTCTCCTTTAGCGAGGGTTTAAATGGATTCAACTATAGGGGCAGAGCACACTGTGCATTTACTGAGGTCATGTTGAATCCGCTTTTCTAAGTGGCAGAAATACACCTGTAATCCCCTAATGAACTCTCCTCCAGGTGTCTCACACATATAGTATTAATGTGATATCTTGTTTTCTTAAATTACTTCCTGCCCATTTCTTTCAGTAATGAAAGACACTAAGGAATTATATGGAAATACAGGTTTTTAATTTTGTTTTATATCCTGAAATTATGGTCTAATTATAGTGCAATTCTTCTTGGACAAGTTTTGGGTGTTTTTATAGTTTCTAATTGGCTACAGGCTTTATCATGACCTCATGTTGTGTATTGGGATAAATGACTGTGGTGATTGTTTCAATTATTAATCTTCTTAGGAGATTGAAATGAGGCAAACTCCCTAGGCCTGGAGAGACAAATATGGCCACATTTAAATTGATAATCAGATTACAGTGGTTTAGGATCTGCCTTCTCGACAGCAGGTCTTCAGTTTTCTGTGAATCCCAGGGACGCCTCTTGTGTGTTCTGGAGGAAGTCTCGTACTTTTCTACTGCATATTAAGTTACCTTGCTAATGTGCCTGTTGTCAACCTCCTCCAGGAGACAGGAATCCTGTTTCCCCATCCAGGGTTATACTCCTCTATAATCAAGGATGCTTTCGGCAGAACATTAAATGATCCCGGAAGTATTAAAAGAAGATTGGAAGGAATATACTGAGTCACTGTATCGAAAAGAATTGGAAGACACAGAAGAATTTCATGAAACAACATATGAGCAAGAGCCTATGGTGATGAAAGAAGAAGTTCAGGCTGCTTTGAAGGACATGGCCAAA